>NW_026016509.1:0-82388 GCF_020379485.1 Brassica napus | reverse complement strand
GCTCTTACCTTGTTGTAACGCTCAAAACGCGAATTCGGAATAAGATCTACTTTGCTCTCTTTTGATTTCTTATACTTTATCGTTGTTATTCTCGTGTTCTGATTGCTTGGCGTGTGGTATTAGCAGATATCCGGGACCTCTGGAAAATTAGGGTTTTCCTAGTTTCCTTATTTAACAGAAGTCGACAGTGGCAATTTCGGTTCCCACAGTTTGGCGCTAGAAGGAGGGGGGATACGGATCAATCTAACTTTCAACCACATCACGCTCAATCAGACATGTCAACTGACGACGCGGATAACGTGCAGACTCCTCTAAACGGAAGCAGTGGCACTGATCTCCACACTCCCGCAGCGGACGTATCCGCGGCCAACGCACCTGCCAATGCCGCGGCGCTCGAGGAGTTTAAGAAGATGTTCGCCACCTACGAAAAAAGGTCGGAAGAACAGGACAGGCTCGTGAACACCTTGACCAAACAGGTTGAAACCTTAACGGCAAGGACCAGAGCAATCCGCCCCGCAGAACCACTAAAGTCCGCGGGAGAAGACTCGACTTCGCGACCCCACTCGACAGGCCCGGAGCCTTGCAGGAACGACCTTCGGGTCAAAACCCTAGCGAGAAACCTCTCGTCGAAAAGGGAACCCTGAAAGTCCTCCTCCCCTCCCGCGAAGGATTTGGAGGATAACGAAGTCGAGCAGGTCAACCTGGATCCTAGCGACGTCTCCAACGATACCGATGAGGACGTCGACAGACATCCAAGGAGGACCAGAAGCCGACTCGCTCGGGAAAACTCTCCATTCGACAAACCAATGACGGAAGAGGAGGAAATCCTCTATTGGAACGAGCAAGAAGAGCTGGCCGAAAAGCAAACCGAACTTACTCGCAGTAAACGCCGACAGGCTCGGAAATCTACTGGCGGGACGTCGGATGTCCGCGATCTTCGTGACTATATCACCAAGACTGCTGCGGAAGTAAGAGCCGTGAAATCCCAAATCCATCACTCTACCAGCACTGCATCCGAGATCGACAGGCTGCTGGAAGGGGCTCGAAAGACCCCCTTCACCACTCGCATCTCAGATATGAGGATATCCAATCCGGGAAAACTCAAAGTACCGAGGTATGATGGTACGACCGATCCTAGGGCGCACCTTCAGGCTTTCCATATCACGATGGGAAGAGCGAGGTTGAAGGACGGCGAAAAAGACGGCGGCTACTGCCGCCTGTTCGTCGAGAATCTAGAAGGGGCAGCCCTTGAATAGTTCGCTCGCCTTAAGCGAAACTCTATCGGAAGCTTCCGACGCTCTCATCGGAATTTCTCAAGCAATACTCTATGTTCATAGATAGAGAAACTTCCGATGTCGATCTCTGGAGTCTATCCCAGAGGGAAAACGAACCCCTCCGCGAGTTCATGAGCCGATTCAAGTTGGTAATGTCCAGGGTCAGCAGGATAAGCGACAAGGTGGCCATCAATGCGCTCAGAAAGGCGCTCTGGCACAAGTTGAAATTCAGAAAATGGATATCCCTCGACAAACCGTGGACGATCCAGGACACTCTCCACAAGTCAACGGACTACATCATGATCGAGGAAGAAACGAAAGTCTTATCGCAAAAACATAAGTCGGCAAGGCCGTCCTCGAAAGATATAGATCCAAAAACGAAGAAGAAAAACCCTCGTAGCTTCAAGTATGTCCATCACGAGGGGGAAGATCTCCAAGGAGCGCACAATTATGCGATCAGCTCGGACCAGGGCTGAACCATGGGTAATACGTGGACTCGCAATCAAAGATATGATGAAAACACCTTCTGCGAGTTCCACCAATCCCGAGGACATTCCATGACCAACTGCAAAGTCTTGGGAGCAAGGCTGGCCGCGAAGGTACTAGCTGGAGAACTCTCGGAAGTGACCAGTGTGAAAGATCTCATCCTTGAGACCGATCGCCCCCCCCAAGCGGACAAAAATCTTCCTGCGGAAAAATCTCCTCAAAGAAACCAATCTGTGGATAAACGCGACAGGAGGCCGGACGATAAGGGGAACGATAACAATCGCCGCAGAGTCAACATGATCATTGGAGGATCGCAATTCTGCAACGATACGGTTTCGGCCATCAAGGCTTACCAGCGGAAGACGGAGTCGAGCGCAAACTGGCCTACATGGTCTCCCATCCGAGATGATCAGAATTGCTCAATCACCTTCACAAAGGAGGAAGCCAGCGGGATCGATCAACCTCACTGCGATCCGCTCGTCATAGAACTCGTCATACGAGATCTGGAGGTCGGCAGAGTACTCATTGACACGGGAAGCACGGTCAATGTAATCTTCCGTGACACTCTCAATCAGATGAGCATCGAACTGGGAGAAGTAACTCCAACGCCAAAACCGCTCACCGGTTTCTCAGGCGTAGTATCAATGACCCTCGGCTAAATCCAGCTGCCAGTCATGGCCAAGGAGATCACAAAAATCGTCGAATTCGCGGTGGTCGATCGTCCTGCCATCTACAACGTGATCATGGGAACCCCGTGGCTCAACGCCATGCAGGCCGTTCCATCGACATACCACCTGGGCGTCAAGTTCCCGACCCGAAACGGAGTCGCAGCTATCTGGGGATGTCCGAAACAGTCGCGACTATGCTTCCTCGTGGAGCACAAGTTAAGGCAGATGACGACCTCTGCAACGGCAAATCGCAAACGCACGAAGATAGACAAATCTTCGGCCAAAAACGTTTCAAAGAAGACGATTCATAATCGTCTGCTGACGCAAACGCTTTGGGTTTCGGAACGCAACACGAGTCCGAAGCCGACACTACGACTCAACCGGAACATCCGGAAGAGAACGCTGACCCGGCCACGGTCCTCACGATCAAGGCGGTCAGCACGGCGATAATCGCCGAGTAAAATGCCCATGGCATAAAATAGAACTACGAGATGGCTTGATCCTCGAAAGAGGTACGTAGGCAGCTCGTCAAAAGACGAGTTCAGCTATCCCCCTCTCTAAAAAGGGGGGGGAGGGAGTGGGTGCGTATACTCGTATACTCCCACATAGGAAAAGATGTGTTATTGTAATCGAGTTTTTTAGAGACTTCGAAAGCTTTTTACTACAATATGCATCGCTCCTTTTTAAGACACTTGCGCCTCAGCAGCCTCATACGGCCCAAAATCACAAAAAATCCCTCTTCAGCACCGAAAATATAAGTATAGTCTTCAAAATAACTGCGAGACGTCGCCAAGTTAAAAGTCGAGACGATGCGAACAAATTGTCCGAACGAGACCACAAAAAACCTTACACTCCGTTCGTCAATTGGCCCCGACGAACACATCAGCCGTCTTAAACAAACGCAACTTGATCACTCTTTTGATCTTCGAACGTCCAACACAAGGACGAAAGCGCGCTACAAAAAAAAATCCAAAATTTTGGTTTAGCACTTCCAGTTGACTTAAAAATTGTCTCTGGAAAGATGTTCGATTCGTACCATACAAGTCATATAAGCCGAGAACCTATCGCGGACTTTAAATCGGTACGAATCAGGTAGAAATCGCAACAGGAAAATCGATAGCCGGCTAGTCACCGCACAAACCTTAAAACCGAGAGTAAACCTAGGTCTTGCCCTAAACCCATCGCATTGGTCTCAGTCTCAGAGATCTCAAAGACATGATATCTAAATGATACGAGATCCTAAAACATGTCTCTCCGTTCATATCTCAACGTTCCCGAAAGTTCGTAAGAATAAATAATTATTACGAAAACTCACGTCTCGAACAAACCAACAGATCGAACGCCTCAACGAAGATAAATGTGAGAAGACAACTCATGTTTACTTCAAACCTACTCAGTAACTCAAACAAACATCCATTATATATAAACTGCATACCGGTAGGGGATCAAAGCCACCAACGGCCACTCCCGATAAAAATAAAAACGGCCAGAACAGGCCCATACAAAGTTCGAAAGGCCACACTCGGCCGCAGAATACTAGAGAAGGGGAAAACTCCTTCCCGTCAAACATTCACCTCTCACAAATCAAAGTCAAAATTCCCGGACAAGGAAGCTCCGAATGCATCCGCAGGATAGTTCACTTCCTCATCGCCACCGGCAAACTCGGTCGTAGTCTCTATGGTATCAGGAGAAACTGGGATGGGATCCCAGAATCCCTGAATCCTCCCGTCGAGTGGAGAAATGAGCGTCTCAGCGTGAGCATGATCCTTCATGCCACCTTTCATTAATTCCATCTCCCTCTCGAAGACGTAGTCATCCGCTCGCGTCTTCCAAAGGCTCCCAACCAAACCATGGCACTCACGGAAGTCGCCCAGCAAGTTAAAAGCATCCTTGAGGTTCCCGTACTCGACCTGGAATTTAGAGGCACGAGCCTTCATCACCTCGACAATCTCCCTCTTACCCTTCCGTTTCGCCCTATGAACGACCTTCGCATGATCACGAGCGAGTCGAGCATCTCGCGCTAACATCTCATCCCGCATGCGAGCAAGATCCTTTTCCGCCTTCTCCGCTTTAAAGCGATAGATCATGGCTTCTCTATGGCTCGCCTCAAGGGCCGATCCAAGCAAGTTCAAGCCCTGTTAAACCGATGGACACATTATAAGCAAAAAAAAATATAGTATATATACACTTGAAGCAATCGCCAAAACTCGTAAAAGCCTATACCCCGTTGATGATACGAAATCCTTCCGCGACGACTTTCGGCCTCACCGACTCGTTCGTGGACGGAGGAGCGTCGAAGCCCGAGGGAAGACCTGCGATGAAATCATCAAAATCCAGAATAGGGACCTCGCTCGTACCACTTCCATCGCCAAAGCAAGATCAGGATCCCATCCTGGAAGCACGCAATCGTCCACCGAAAACTCCAGGCCACCGAGGTTGATATCTTTCCCCTTCGAAAAATTTAGCCCCGTCGCAACCGCGGGAGCAGCGTCGGGACCTTGATCGTCAGGCTCGGAATCACTCCCTGTTTCCCCGCCCAAAGCAGGACTAGGATGCGTAAACCTCAATGCCTTTCGAACTCTCTTCAGCGTAAAGGAAGTCCAGAAGAAAAGACCGTTCCTGAGCAGATCCCTAACCGCGATAATGTCCTCAGGGAACAGAGCAAGGATATTTATTAAGGGACGGTCGTTCGGCAACCTCTGGAACAATGGGATACAACTCTTCTCGACAGACGCAGCGTCCACACGAACGAAGAAGAAGAACTTCTTCCACGAGTTGAAATTAGAAGCAAACCCCTTAAACACTGACATGAAGTTCCGAGGGACCAGCCTGTACTTGTATGTATCCTTGATGATCTGCAACCTAAGAAGTGCTTCAAAATGATCGACGGTAAGAGAAAGACCATGCTCATAGCTCAGGATCAGAACTCCAATAAGGTGCTGGATGCCAAGGGGATTCAGTTGGCTTATCGCCACCCCGAAACGATCCAACGCACGGACGATAATTTCGGGAATCGGGAACCACAAACGACAGCGCACTACGAACGCTTCGTAACAAGTAAAATAACCTTCTGGGGGACTACTGGCGGGCTCTCCTTGACGAGGAACCCTGAACTCCACCGCATCCGAAATATGGTAGAACGACCGCATGACTTCGAGGAATTCGCTAGTGCTCCTACTTGGTGCACCTTCCTCGACCAGACGACGGTTCATTACCGGGAATGATTTCTCTTTGGGAGGCGTGATCGAACCATAACACGCCGCCCACCATGCCTCGTCCTCGGCCGGGTCTACCGAATGGGGAACAAACTCTGTCTTTGGCTCACGGAGCTCTTCAGAAACGCTAGCGGGCAAGGACCCTTTCTTCGAACTCCTCTTCTTACTCGACATCTCGTATTTTTTCTTTTTTATCAAGAAGGAAATGATAGAGAAAAAAAGAAGGAATTTTTCAAGAAACCTCTCTATGAGATGAGTAAGTGTAAAGATTGTGAAGAAATTACCTCCCTTCTTATAGGCATGAGAAATTACTATTTACTTGCGGATTTTCGGACACGAACTTCGCCTAAATAGACCAATCTCGTCCGAACTCGCCATACCGCACGTTGGGATCTCACTAAGAAATCCACGATCCTAACGAGCTGGGGGGCTAACTGTTGGGGTCGAAAACGGTCACGACAAAGTTAACGTCCAAATCTCTGCAGAATGCAAGTATGTCTTTTCGCAAACAAATCGTGCTTGGTCAAGAAAACATCACAACCTATGTTCCCTAGTATGAAGATCGGAACACAGACAAACCAAGACCGATCATTACGCTACAAACCGCACATGCACGCTGTCAGGTCGCTAAGTAGCGACCAAGCGTCCGTCCCGCTCGGTCGCTACACTCGGTCTCTACACTCAGTCGCTACGTAGCAACCGAGCGATCGTTCCGCTAGGTCGCTACGTAGCGACCGAGTGTTCGTCCCGCTCGGTCGCTATGTAGCGACCGAGCGTTCGTCCCGCTCGGTAGCTACAAAGCGACCGAGCTCTTCCGAAACATCGATACGACATTAGTCCATGCATCCTCGTCTACCCTTCGATGCTATCTCCCGAAGACCGTAGCGAACCCATTTCATGTTTCCCGCCATTCTAAGTCATCGATCAAACTTTACGATAAAAACGCGGAAAGTTCGTTCTTTATCGAAAGAAGCCGTAATAAACGCTTCGACTCAGAAGACGGCCCAAAGGGACCTAAGACATGACTCGAGGCCCAACTTACGATTTCTTAACTTACAGCCTGTAAGCCACATGACGGTTTACGCTTGGTTCCCAAGGAAAGATAAATGTCAAAGTTTCCACAGATAAATACGAAATTTTGAAGATAATTACGGAGATCGGAAAAAATGGAATATCTCCATTTTTTATGCTATGACGGCTTAAGGGCAGAAGAGGAAAAGCGTAAACCGACCAAGGAGCCAGTATATAAGGAGTCCTAGGTGAGAGGCATGAAGGAGGACTTTTGAGAGAAAACTTAGCACTTAGAGCGATTTAGGCATATTTCCGTTTTTGTTATTTGAGCTGCGACTCAACTAGGTTATTGCCGTCTTAGGGTTTTAGACTAGGAATCTCGCCGACAGCTCTCGTAGCCCAGGCCCTTACCTTGTTGTAACGCTCAAACGTGAATTCGGAATAAGATCTACTTTGCTCTCTTTTTTATTTCTTATACTTTATCATTGTTATTATCGTGTATATAAGGAGTCCTAGGTGAGAGGCAGAAAAGAGGACTTTCACACAGCAAACTTTGCACTTAGAGCGATTTTAGGAAATTTTCTGTTTTTGTTATTCGAGCTGCGATTCAATTAGGTTTTTGCCGTCTTAGGGATTTTAGAACTAGGAATCTCGCCGACAGCACTCGTAGCCCAGGCACTTACCTTGTTGTAAACGCTCAAACGCAGATTCGGAATAAGAACTATATTGCTCACTTTTTCGATTTCTTATCTTATCTTATTAGCAAATATCCGAGACCTCTAGGAAACTAGGATTCTCCTACTTTCCTAATTTAAACGGAAATCGGCAGTGCGAATTTCGGTTCCCACATCGATCGATGCATAACTGTTGACATCGATCGATATGGATGCCAGAATGCGGGCCAAGCATATTTTATGACCGACTGAAGCCCAGAAGCAACCATAAATTACTAGAATACCCTTGGATGACCAGAAACCTTATTTATGTTATTTATAAGCCATTGTTGCCGGCTACGCTATCTAAGCTTTCTAGAATTCATTGTTCTTAGTTAGAAGAGAATGGAGAAACTCCTTCAGAGTCCTCCTGGAACTCCATTGTCTTTGGTTTTTATATCTATTGCAATTTCATGTATTCTTTCTATGATTTTTGTGACAAACTTCATGTCTGAATAGATCCACCTGTTAGGTTTAGGGTTCAGATAGGTTATGAGGGATTAGCCAAAATATAGAACTGCTAAGTTGTGATATTCATCATAGGATTGTTCTTACTGCTTGTGTTCTAGAGTCATGAACTAGAACCCTGATCTTGGAATAATTAGGCACAATGCGATTGCTTGGTCTTTTCTCTGAACTGAATTCTATTAAGCTAGGATTGCTAGAAACATACGAGAGTTGATTTAGGAACCCTAGTGAACACATATTCAACCCGATCGTAAAGCTTGCTAGAAGCGATATCGATCGATGATCTAATAAATTAATCGATCGATGTTGTGAAAGGTGTATCGATCGATAATCTTATAAAATAATCGATCGACACTTTCTACAAATCAACATGCGAGAGATGAGATCTTAGATCTATTGATAGATAATCTAGACATGCGAGAGCTGGTAGATTATTGTTATTGTTTAAGTTCTATAATATCTTGCAGGCAACAATTAGCCTCTATATCATTATAATCATGATTTCCTAAATAGAAACCCTAGATCTAGGAACCATTCTTCCATCAAACAACTCCTTGCCAAGCTGAACAATTGTCTTGTTCAACTTGTTTACTGCTTTATTTACTGGTTTGCTATATTTATTTACTGCTTTATAAACTATTAGCCTAGCTTAATCATATAACTATTAGATCTAATTGGTTCCCTAGCTCCCTGTGAATTCGATCCCTAAGTACTACAACTCGACCTCTTATTTGAGAGAGTATAAATCGCTCCTTAGGGTAATTTGAGTTATATCAAATTTGGCGCCGTTGTCGGGGAGCTTTGATCACCATTAGATCTTGCTTAGTTAGATTTAGTCTAGGTTTTACTATTGCATACATATGAGTACCAGAAGCAGCAAGGGAATAAGGCTTCCTACTAGTTGAGCCACTGGATTTGGAACGCGTGATCCATAAGTCTAAGAGGGCAGTCGACACCCTCCAAGCAGCGATTGGCAGCGTAGAAATCCAAGCGTCGATCGATACTGTTCATCCAACGTCGATCGATAATGTTCACCCATCGTCGATCAACACTGTTCACCTTATGTCGATCGACACTGATCACCTGACGTCGATCGACATTGTTCACCCAACATCGATCGACACTGTTCACCTGACGTCAATCGACACTGATCACCTGAAGTCGATCAACACTGCCCATCAACCGTCGATCGACACTGCTTATCAACCGTCGATTGACACTATTCATCTGCCGTCTGACACCACTTGTTTGGAGGTAGAGAAGGTGGAAGTGCTTATTCTTAAGGTCGATGAGAATGGGATGTTAAGAGACGAAGAAGGTCGCACTCGCAACTGCGCAGGACAGTTAATTAATGCTCAGGGTGCTGTGATCCCCGATGTGATTGATGTTGCTGAGATGAATGACTTTGACCTGAGCCGAGAGTGGTATGATTGGGTAGGTCAAGACCCCTTCCAGGGCCTTCCTCACCAAGACCCCAGAAACCACATCAAGGAGCTTGAGGATCTCGTGTCAAGGAGTGAGCAGAATGAAGTGTCTGAATACCACATGCTCTGCAAAATCTTCCCCTATTCTATCTCTGGGGATGCATTCAGATGGTTCAGTCAACTGCAACCAGGATATCTAACCAGCTAGGATGACACTGAAAGAGCCTCCCTTTACAAATTTCTTGATGATGCTGAAGCAATTCAAGAAACAGAGAAAAATGATAAATGGGACAGGTTCTTGGCATCGTTAGATGAGGAGTATATGATTCCAATACAGGTGCTCGACAACATTATGGCAAAAAGGGATGAACAACATGTGTCTGGAGAGCTGAGCAGAGTAGAGGAAGCTGGTACTGAAGACACAACCTCAACGTCTACCAAGGGTACAACCTCAACATCGATCGACGATGTAGAAAAAGAAGCCCCTATGGAAGACTTCTTAGAGCTGGAGGAATGGCTTGAGGAGATGGATCAGAATTCAGAGAAGAAGCTTGATGACGATTAACACACTTCGAGAGGAGATCTGGAAACTTCAAAGGCTAGCATCGATAGACACCAACCTGCTGAGATCGATCGACAAAAAATTCACATCATCGATCAAAACCCACCCAACATCGATCGACACCGCCAACCAATTATCGATCGACACCACCCACCTAATATCGATCGATACCCATTGCTAGACACCTTACTGTCCCTAAACATCAGAGACCACCTATCTGGACAGAAGAAGCTGCTGGGTTTCACAAAAGAGTGAAGAGGATACATGATCCTGTGAAGATTGTGGTTCCATCCGCTGTATTTGAAGCTGAATCTCCTATTCCACCTGATTGAACTATGCAGTTCAGTCCTTACAATAAGGTATTGGCTGATCATCAGCACGTAGAGGCTTCTCAGAGAGGGTTGCGATTTAGAGATGAAGTCGATAAGGACCCAGCAGAAGCATCATCAGTCAACACCGACCAGATACCATCGATCGACACTACCACTTCACCATCGATCGATACTACACCTTCACCATCGATCGACACTACCACTTCATCGTCAATCGACACTAGGCGCATATCATAACAGAAAGAATTCGATGTATGTGAAAATCTTAGGGATTGAGATACCACTACGCGATCAGACAAGTATGGGGGAAGAAGAGGAGGAATTGGGAGAAGAAAAAAGGATCAAAGACGGTCCTCAAGTATCATTAATTCCTCGCTTCTCAGATGGTATCAGGAAATCCAGAGTGCGCAGCAGATGCTTCTCAAAGCCATTTGCAAAGGTTCGAGCACTCCTTATTGCTGAGATGATAGACAAAAGAGAAGAGTCTATGGAGGAGGCTTTCACACAAGAATGATAAAGCTTCAGAGAGTAGACATTGAGACTTGTTTGGAGCATGTTCTCATTCTCATCCGGACTAAATCAGATCTCCAAAGACAAGCTAAATGACTATAACAAAGAACTGAGTGGGAGGCAACCCACTATTAGGTAATTTCTGTCAGTTTAGTTTAGATTGTTACTGATTCAAGTTTTTATTTATTGCAGATCAAAAAAAAAGACAGATGAAGAGTAACTACAGTTGTGTAGCAACCACACTGTAGCAGATGCACTGTAGCATCGATCGACACTGTAGCAAGGAAATCGATCGACACTGTAGCAAAAACTCGATCGACACTGTAGCAAAAAACCAGGAGTTACTGTAGCAGTGTTACTGTAGCAGGACAGTGTTCATCGGAAAAAAAGTTATGTTTTATTAGTTATCTTTTACTGACTTTTAGTGTTTTTGTTTATGATAGGTAAAAGGAAAAAGATCTTTTACTGACTTTTAGTGTTTTTGTTTATGATAGGTAAAAGGAAAAAGATCCAAGGAAAAAGAGTTGATATACCAGAAGCGATCGACGATAACCGGCCATTTTCGGTCGACAGGGCATCACGAGTATCGATCGATCGCCGCTCACCATCAGTGATCAGGTATAACGTTTCACCTTGTTAAATATTGTCCTCATGGTTTATTTCCCTACCATCTTAGAATGTATAACACTGGTCAAAGCGTTGTTAAAGTGTGGGGGAGGTTCTACTATTATTTTGTGTAATAGTTAGCTATTTAAAAAAAAAGATCCGAGTAGACGATTCCTTAGCATATCGACCGATGAGACCAGTTCGATATCAATCGACAGCAGTTCAGATCCAACAATCGATTGTCTCTTCATTGTGTCGAATGATTGCTCTAGCCATCGACTGATGAGACCATGTCGCTATCAGTCGACAACACTTCATCAACAACGATCGATTGTCACTTCATTGTGTCGATTGACACTGAGCAGGTCATCGTTCTTACTTGATAAATTATGTACTTATGATTATTTTTCACCATAACTCCGACTAGATATACACTAGGGACAGTGTACTTTAAGTCTGGGGGGATGTTTACTAATATTAGTGTGTTCATGAGTCTTATAAAAATGTCTTCAAAAGAGTTTTGTTGAGTCAAGAAGGGGATAGTGAACTTATTTGATTTTTGCATGTTATCTAACCACTCTTTAGCAGCATTCTAGATTTACTAATTGCAGATAGTACTAAAGATACTAAAGTGGATCAATCTGTCAACTATTCACACTTCCTGAGATTGTTTGAAGGAATCAGAGCTGACCTCCAACACTAAACCTGACACAACTGCTAGTCTTGAGGCTTGGTATACATTGGATCAAATTCTTCAAACAAGTCTGGAAGGTAAAGCCTTGTGTAGATTTATGACATTTTATCTATCTATTTCGACCCTAGATTTATAGGTAGAGCTATTTATTTAAAAAAAAAAACGAAAAAGAAGGAAAAAGAAAAAAATAATATATATATATATATATATATATATATATATATATATATATAGGTGTTGGTTAGGTGGAATCTGAACAAGACTTGGTGGCTACAACCATTAAGGCTTGCTTCATAAGGATTCCAACAAAAATAATTCGAACGGGACTTGGTGGCGGAAATCATCAAGGTTCGATTCACATAAATTCTTGGATATAGGTCAAAAAGAAGTGAACAGGACTTGGTGGCAACCACCATTAAGGCTTGATTCATGGAAGTCTGTCCAATCTTGGTCAATGATCTTGCAATATAAGCAGACTTTGACTGAAGAGAGAAATTAGTAGAGAGAAAAGATATGAACTAACTTTTACTTGCAGATCCAGACACTTGTTTGAAAATCCTTGCATCCTGTGATCGATACTCCTAAGGTAAAGCTTGCACTTTTATTTATGCTAGAAATGAGGTTGGTAGAGGGGAATTTCAGGCAGGAATTACTAAGTTGTTGGCTAGGTGAATTTGGTTGCTAAGCTAGGATATGGTATAATGTGCTTTTGTGATTAAGATGTCTTAGATGTGGATTGCAATATTGTAGAGTGATGATTCTAAGTTTTAAATCATGTGAATCCCTGCTGTTTTCAAACCTTTTTCAGAGAGACTGCCAGTCTGTTTTGCTTGAGGAAAAGCAAAAGGATAAGTCTTGGGAGTTTATTTAGAGTGTTTACAGGCTCAGGGACGATTTGGAGGAAAGTGGTGATTTTGGTGTCTTTTGGAGCCTTTTGAGGTGCAGAACTGCACAGACGCGTCGGATGTCTAGCTATGGATTGTGACCTTCCCAGAGTTAGATTGATCCCATATTTTCATACAAGATAGAGCTTTGAGTTAGCTTTCCAATGCCACCGGTTTGAGGTCAAGCAGCATCTTGTAGAAGAGGTTATGCCCGTTTTTCTGAGGAGTGGTCAGTCTACCTCGCGAGAGGAAACTGTCGAGAAGATGAACGTATGTCGATCGATGCAGCACTCTTGACATCGATCGATATGGATGCCAGAATGCGGGCCGAGCATATTTTATGACCGACTGAAAGCCCAGAAGCAACCACAAATTACCAGAATACCCTTGGACGACCAGAAACCCTATTTATGTTATTTATAAGCCATTGTTGACGGCTACACTATCTAAGCTTTCTTAAATTCATTGTTCTTAGTTAGGAGAGAAATGAGGAACTCTTTCAGAGTCCTCCTGGAACTCAATTGTCTTTGGTTTTATATTTATTGCAATTTCATCTATTCTTTCTATGATTTATGTGACAAACTTCATGTCTGAATAGATCCACCTGTTAGGTTTAGGGTTCAGATAGGTTATGAGGGATTAGCCCAAAATATAGAACTGCTAAGTTGTGATATTCATCATAGGATTGTTCTTACTACTTGTGTTCTAGAGTCATGAACTAGAACCCTGATCTTAGAATCATTAGGCACAATGCCATCGCTTGGTCTTTACTCTGAACTGAATTCTATTGAGCTAGGATTGCTAGAACATACGAGAGTTGATTTAGGAACCCTGGTGAACACATATTCAACCCGATCGTAAAGCTTGCTAGAAGCGATATCGATCGATGATCCAATAGATTAATCGATCGATATTGTGAAAGGTGTATCGATCGATATTCCTATAGAATAATCGATTGACACTTTCTACAGATCAACATGCGAGAGCTGAGATCTTAGATCTAGTGATAGATAATCTAGACAAGCGAGAGCTGGTACATTATTGTTATTGTTTGAGTTCTATAATATCTTGCAAGCAACAATTAGCCTCTATATCATTATAATCATGATTACCTGAATAGAAACCGTAGATTTAGCAACCATCCTTCCATCAAACAACTCCTTGCCAAGCTGAACAATTGTCTTGTTCAACTTGTTGACTGCTTTATTTACTGCTTTGCTATATTTATTTACTGCTTTATAAACTATTAGCCTAGCTTAATTATACAACTATTAGATCTAATTGGTCCCCTAGGTCCATGTGAATTCGATCCCTAAGTACTACAACTCGGCCTGTTATTTGAGAGAGTATAAATCACTCTTTAGGATAATTTAAGTGATATTAACCCCTACGAGGCTACATAGCCCGCTTCAATGAAGAGAAGGTGGCTATTCCCGAATGCAGCATCCCCATTGCTATCTCTGCCTTCAAGAGAGGCTTGCTCCCCGATCGGGACCTCAATAAGGAGTTAACCAAATACCAGTGCAAAACCATGGAAGACGTCCTATCTCGAGCCTGCGCAAAGGTAAAATGCAAGGAAAATGTTGCCAGCCAAGCAAGGCACAACAAAAGCAAGATCCCAGGACAATCAGATCAGACCAAACCGAGCGAGACGAGGAACCCTCTCGAAGACTAGCCAGGGATTCCGGAAATTGAAACCGGGGCAGATACCAGAACTGGCCGATCGAGAAGGCGGATGGGATGGCAGTGTCCACGTGGCCAGACATCTCTCACCTCTCCTTCTCAAGGCCGGAGCTGATCAGTGTTCTGAGGCAGATGGGCCAATAGGTAAAGTGGCCTCAGAAGATGAAAGCACCTGACTCTTTCAAGAACCCTAGTTTCTGGTGCGACTTCCACCTAGACCACGGTCACAAAATGGAGGACTGCATCGCACTGAAGATCAAGGTCAACGAGTTGCTTAAGAAAGGACACCTCAGGGAGTTCCTTTCCGAGAAGGCCAAGAGCCATCTAAGCAAGGAGACAATAGGAAAGCCCACTGAAGCTGCTCCCGTCTCGCCACCTCGACAAGACCGAGTGATCCATGTCATATCGGGTGGTTCGGAGATCAGCGGCATAAGCCACGCAGCCGCGAAGAAAAGCACCTGGAACGCCAAGCACGGCCTAGAGGCAGCCAAGCAAAAACGCCTGCTCATAGGTACGGACGAAATAAGTTTCACGGCCAAGGAGCAGAAGAATGTTCTCACCCCACATCACGACGCCTAATAGACCATGGGATTTTACCCACTGTTACCCATGGTTAATTAGTGTTTTAATAGCTAATTACTATTATATAAAGTCTATTTAGAGTATATACATGTTCAGGTACGTTCTGGAGAAATATGGTGATTTTGGAGCCTTTTAAGGTGCAGAAATGCACATATGCGTCAGATGTCTAGTTATGGATAGAAACCTTCCCACTGTTATATTTAGCCCATAGTTTTACACAAGATACAGCTTTGAGTTAGCTTTCCAATACCACCGGTTTGAGGTTAATCAGCATCCAATAGCAGAAGTTATGCCCGTTTTAATAAAGAGTGATCAGTCTGCCTCGCGAGAGGAACCTGTCAATGAGATGAAGGACTGTCGATTATGAAACAGCATTGGTGTCGGTCAACAGTGATGCCAGAATATAGGCTGAGCATATTTTATGACCGACTGAAGCCCAGAAGCAACCACAAATTACCAGAATATCCTTGGCGACCAGAAACCATGTTTATGTTATTTATAAGCCAGTGTTGATGGCTGCACTATCTAAGATTTCTATTCTATTGTTTCTCTTTGGTTAGGATAGAAGGGAGGAACTCCTTCAGACTCCTCCTGGAACTCCTTTGGTTTTTTTTATCTATTCTATTACAGTTTTATATCTATTCATCTATGATTTTCTATGACAACTTCATGTCTAAATAGATCCACCAGTTAGGTTTAGGGTTCAGATAGGATAAGGGATTTGTCCAAAATATATAATTGCTAAGTTGTTAGGATATCCATCAATTTAATTGAACTTACTGCTTGTGTTTTATAGTAGCTAACTAGAATCATGTTGTTAGGATAATTAGGCGCAAGCGAGAGCATGGTCTATTGCCTGAACCATTCATATTGTGTTAGGATTGCTAGAGAAAGACAAGAGTTGATCTAGAAACCTAGTGAACATAGTTCAAACCTAGTCGTTAAAGCTTGCTAGAAGGATCGTCGATCGACAACTCGGTAGTTGTATCGATCGATGGTCTGAAAGGTGTATCGATCGACAGCTCATTGATAGCGTCGATCGACACTTTCTCAAGATCAATATGCGAGAGTTGAGATCTTAGATCTAGTAATAGGTAATTTAAACATGCAAAATTTGATAGATTATTGCTTAGTTTGAGTGTATGTTTCAGCACCTTGAGCCCATAGTTATTGCAACTCATGTATTAGTGGCTTAAGAAACACATCAAGTGATCTCTTAGGATGCTCTGGTCCGGGAACGAGAATTGAGAGAAACAAAAACTCTCGTCGCAAGCACAAGTTTGGCGGTAAGTTGTATGGTGTAAGAATGACTGGCCATAGAGAATATTGTCTTTCACTCTTGCCAAACGGGCTGAAACCATCAGTACATAATCCAAGGTAGACATTTCTTCTCTCATACGCAAAGTCGGGATATGTTGATTGGAAATGCTTCCACGCTTTTGCATCTGAAGGATGTCTAATCTCATCATTTGTTGAATGCTCCGCATGCCATCTCATTGGTTGCGCTGTGCGTTCAGACTGATACAACCTCTGCAACCTTTCTGTCAAAGGCAAATACCACATCCTTTTAAATGGCACAGGAACTCTTCCACTCGTATCTTTATAACGAGCATTTCCACAAAATTTGCATGTAACCCGCTGTTCATCCGCCCTCCAATAAATCATGCAGTATCGCTGCATACATCTATTACCTGATACGATAAACCAAGACCAGCTACCAGTTTTTGAACCTCGTAGTATGAACCAGGGGCTACATTATCCTCAGATAGAATACCTTTTACAAAATCAGCAATCGCATCCACACAGTCTTCAGCCAAATTATAATATGTTTTAATGTCCATCAGTCTTGTTGCAGATGATAAAGCTGAATGACCATCTCTGCAACCTTTGTACAAGGGTTGCTTTCCAGCATCCAACATATCATAAAATCTCATAGCTTCTGCATTGGGTAAATCTTCCCCTCTAAAACGATTATTTACCATCTGCTCAGTACCTACACCATAATCTACATCCATTCTATATGATTCTTCTAACCTAACCGCAGGCTGAGGTTCGCTAGTACTACCATATTCATAATCAGTTTCTCCATGATGATACCAAATTTTGTAACTTCGTGTAAACCTATTCAAATATAGATGAGTCCAAACATTCCACTCTTTAATAATATTTCTATTTTTACAATTAGAGTAAGGACATCTTAACATACCTGTTTCTGCTTCCGGATGTCGTTGAACTAACCCCATGAATTCGGTTATACCTCGTTTGTATTCATCCGTAAGCAATCTCGTGTTCGGATCCAAATGAGGTCGATCGATCCAAGAACGATAATAATTTGAAGAAGACATGCTTTTTTCAATCAAATTCGTGTGTAAATATAGTATGTGAGAGGATGAAGAAATGGAGTGAATGAAAAGGTTGGGGGTGCGGGTATTTATAGATGAAATGCTGCCGACAGTACCGAGGAAATTCCGACGGAATACCGACGGCAATGGCTCTTTCCTCGGAATTTCCTCGGAATTTATAAAATCCCCCAACGGCTCTCTAACGGCTATAATATATCCTTGGATATTCGTCGATGTTTTCTGAGGAATATGATTTCCTCGGTATTTCATCGGTATATTCCGAGGAAATTCCGAGGAAACCCAAATTTTGGGTTTTCTCGGAATTTCCTCGGAAATTCGTCGGAATATTCCGAGGATCTCATTTTCCGTCAGAATGTCCGTCAGAATTACGCTGTTTTCTTGTAGTGCTATGATCTTCTCTCCTAAAACTCTCTTCTGAAAATAAGAAAACACAAAAAGTGGCTGAAAGCTCTCTTGCCTCTAAACACTTAGGAAAGTATATAATCTATTAGGTTAAAAACTCGTCAGGGGTATTCTTGTAATTTGGTGAAGTCTTGGGTTTAAAGTCGGCTGCAACTAGGTCGCGCATCCGCGTCTCGGCATCGATCGATGGTACATGATGTACATCGATCGATCATAATCTTCAATCGTCGAGGCGTCTCTTCTGTATCGATCGACGACACTGGATGTGCATCGATCTATTGTCTCTCCTTCATATCGACCTCTAATGGTCAGCTCGGATGAAATCTCATTTAAGCTCCTAAATGCTCCATAATCATCACTTTACTCCAAGATACTTCTTAACCTGAAAACATACCTAATAGGATAGAATATATAGTATATAGATAGTAAAATATGTATATACCATGTATGAAAATGGGTCAAATCTATGGTATATCACCGATCGATACACCTTTTGCTCCGTCGATCGATTATTCTAAAGGAATATCTATCGACGCTTAGTCAAGCTTTACGCGCTGGTTGAATAATGCTCACTATGCTTACTAGATCAGCTTTCACCTTACTCTTACAATCCTTGCTCAATTTGGACGGATTCAGGGTGAGATTCAAATGTTAACTTGTGCCTATAACTACTAGGTCAAGGTTTTAGCTAGCTGAACTAGAAACATGCATTAATGACAATCCTAATAATGAATATCACAAATTAGTAATCTATAGTTGGGGCTAACCTCTCATAACCTATTTAAACCCTAAACCTAACAATAGAACTACTCAGACATAGCTAAGCAATTCATAACAACAAGGTATAAAAACTACATAGATAGGTAATAGATAATAATGGAGTTCCAATCACAAATCTGTTTGGATCTTCTCTCCAACTCTACTAAAATTCTAGAAAACCTTTGATGTGATAATAAGAAAACAAGAAAGCACACTTTGGCAAGCTATAAATATTAGTTTAAAACTCGTCTGGGGCAATCTTGTAATTTGGTGAAGTCTTGGGCTCTAAGTTGGCAGGAACCAAATTACCCTAAGGAGTGAACTACTCTCTCAAATAAGAGGTTTAATTGTAGTACTTAGAGATCGAATCCACAAGGATCTAGGGAACCTAATAAATCTAATAAGAGTGATTAAGCTAGTTTGATTATGTTTAAATGTAAATAACTGAGGAAGGCAGTTGCTCGATTGGCTTGATTGGGTTTTTGGTACTTGAATGAAATAGCTAGACTTCGGGTTTCTATTCAGGTAATTAGGATTATAATCCTACAGATACCTAACAGTTGTATGCATGATATTATAGAGCTCAAACGCTTATTGACAAACCGATCGGTGTTCGCTTTCTAGGTTTGTCTATTGACCAGATCTAAGTGTCGATCGATGATTCTAGAGGAATATCGATCGATACACCTTTTGCTCCGTCGATCGATTATTCTATAGGAATATCGATCGATGCTCTCTTAGTCAAGCTTTACCCGGGGGTTGAATAATGCTCACTAGGCTTACTAGATCAGCTTTCGCCTTACTCTAATAATCCTAGCCTAATTAGTACGGATTCAGAGTGTTAACATGTGCCTACAACTCCTAGGTCAAGGTTATAGCCAGCTAAACTAGAAACATGCATTAATGACAATCCTAATGATGAATATCATAACTTAGCAATCTATAGTTGGGGCTAATCCCTCATAACTTATTTAAACCCTCATAGCTAAGCAATTCATAACAACAAGGTATAAAAACTGCATAGATAGATAATAGATAATAATGGAGTTCCAATCGCAAATCTCTTTGGATCTTCTCTCCAACTCTACTAAAATCCTAGAAAACCTTTGCTGTGAAAATAAGAAAACAAAAAGCAGACTTTGCCTAAAACACTTTGGAAGCTATAAATATTAGGTTAAAAACTCGTCTGGGGCAATCTTGTAATTTTGTGAAGTCTTGGTCTCTAAGTTGGCAGGAACCAAACGGGCTTCTGTGCGCTTAGCCCTCGATCGATGTCACAAGGTGTGCATCGATCGATTATTATCTCTAAATGTCGACCATTGATCTTGCTCGACGGTCAGCTCGGATGCTCTCTCCAATTATGTCCAAAATGCTCAAAATCATCACTTTCTCCCAAATCACTCATTATCCTATAAATATACTAAATAGATTATAAAACATCGTAATTAGTTATTTAAACACTTATAAACCATGACTAAAAGTGGGTAAAATCCTAATCAACGAGTAATTCTCTCAAAGTTAGTGTTCTAGGTTGATTATGTTTAAATTTGATCTCACTCAAATTACCCTAAAGAGTGAATTACTCTCTCAAATATGAGGTTTAATTATAGTAATTAGGGATCGAATCCACAAAGATCTAGGGAACCTAATAAATCTAATAAGAGTGATTAAGCTAGGTTGATTATGTTTAAACGTAAATAGCAGGTTGTGAGGAATGCAGTTGCTCGATTGGTTTGATTGGGTTTTTGGTACTTAAATGAAATAGCTAGACTTAGGGTTTCTATTCAAGTAATCATGATTATAATCCTACAGATGCCTAACAGTTGTATGCATGATATTATAGAGCTCAAACGCTTATGAACAAAACGATCGGCGTTCGCTTTCTAGGTTTGTCTATTGACCAGATCTAAGTGCCGTTCTAGAGGAATATCGATCGATACACTTTTTGCTCTGTCGATCGATTATTCTATAGGAATATCGATCAATGCTCTCTTAGTCAAGGTTTACGCGCGGGTTGAATAATGCTCACTAGGCTTACTAGATTAGCATTTGCCTTACTCTAACAATCCTAGCTCAATTAGGACGGATTCAGTGTGAGATTCAAGTGTTAACTTGCGCCTACAACTCCTAGGTCAAGGTTCTAGCTAGCTAAACTAGAAACATGCATTAATGACAATCCTAATGATGAGTATCACAACTTAGCAATCTATAGTTGGGGCTAATCCATGATAACCTATTTAAACCCTAAACCTAACAACAGGAGTACTCAGACATAGCTAAGCAATTCCTAACAACAAGGTATAAAAACTACATAGATAGATAATAGATAATAATGGAGTTCCAATCACAAAACTCTTTGGATCTTCTCTCCAACTCTACTAAAATCCTAGAAAACCTTTGCTGTGAAAATAAAAACAAGAAGTACACTTTGCCTAAAACACTTTGGCATGCTATAAATATTAGGTTAAAACTCGCCAGGGGCAATTTTGTAATTTGGTAAAATTTTGGGCTCTAAGTCGGCTGGAACCAAACGGGTTTATGTGCGCTTCACTGTCGATCGATGTCACAAGGTGTGCATCGATCGATTATTTATCTCTAAATGTCGACCACTGGTTTTGCTCGATGGCCAGCTCGGATTCTCTCTCTAATTATCTCCAAAATACTCCAAAATCATCTTTTTTTTTCCAAATCACTTCTAATCCTATAAATATACTAAATAAACTCTAAAACATAGTAATTGGTTATTAAAACACTTATAAACCATGGTAAAAGTGGATAAAATCTATGGCTTATCACCTGGTCGCCAGATTATGGATGGGATTCCGTATCGCAACCAGATGTCGAGAAGATTAACGTTTTGTTATGTTAAGTCGAACTGGGAGAAGGGTGCTACGGGGAGTTCATCCTTGATTCCGATTCTCGATTCGAAATAAAAGCAAAAGACGGCCTCAGTCGTTAAGGATTCTCCCGTTTCTCTGAGTTCACACTCGGTTTTTCAGGCAGGCTCGATTGATCCAAAGCGAAAACGACGTCGATCTACGAAGGCTGTTACGTCAAAGCCAGATCGATCCATCCTTGGAGCTTATGGCAACTGGATGAAATTTGTTCATGAAAGTGATGGTCCTTTGTCTGCAAACCGGGAGAGCCTTGTTCATCTTGCTCATTGTACGAGGCCTTGAGGTTGCCACATTTTGGCACTGACTACTCTGGACGAAGAAAAGGCTTATGCCAAGATAGATGTTGCGAACTCGAAAGTTCATATATATCTTTATAGATCTTCGTGTGATTCGTTCTTTAGCGTAATTGAAATATTTTATATTTTTCTATAAAAATCCATGCATAATTCTCTAAAAATATGAAAATGAGTTTTTATACAAAAAAAAACATACAAACAGGAAAATGATCAAAAAAAATCATTGAGGAAATAAAAGATCCTTATACTCTAACTGTATAAATATAGAAATATAAATAATTATTCAAATAAATAATAAAAAAAAATATTATTTTCAAATAATATATTTTTAATTCGAATTTTTTTCTCAAACCTTTTTCAAAATTTTATTTTGAAGTCTGAAACAAATTTTAAAAGTTTATTGTAAATATTATTATTTTTTTTTAAATCCTTAAGTGCACCCTCAAATTAAATTCTTACATTTAGATTAATTAGCCAAAAAAAAATATAAATATATATTTACATATTTAATGAAATATTTAGGTTATTTTGACTTGTTATAGTTATGTCAAAAATAATAATATCACACTAGTGAATTTGTCAAAATCAAACATGTATTCGTTTTGCCAACTTTCTCTATAATTACTTCACATTTTTTTAAGTACAACAACAATTATAGACATAAACCACCCAAGACTAAGAGGGTAGGTAAACTAGTATTTAATAGTATCTAATCATTATTTAGTTAAAAACAATTATGAAAAGTAAAAAGAGAGAGAAAGAAAGATTTTTGACGAGAACTTCAACAAAACAATTAAGATGTTTTTGTTACATGTGTTAGTTTTATTTGTTGAATCTCTTTTAAAAGCTAAACATAATTACTTATTAAATTATATTAAAATTGTAATTATTTGCATTTTGAGATATTTTAAGTGACATAATCATGAATGAAAATAGAACTGGACAAAATATTCGGAAATATTGAACCAATTGTTATTTGTTTTGATTCGAACAAAAAAAATTGGATATCCGAAAAAAAAAATTAATACACAATATCAAGTAAAAAACAAAACAAATCATAATATTTTTAGGAATAGATACCCGAAAGCATATATACATATATTTATGTACATGTTACACAAATATTATCTTGAATATAAGTTTTATAGTGTTTTTATTTAATAAATTCACATGAGTGATATAATGTAGTAATTTATAAGGTTGGTTAACAATCTCTCAATCTCTATTGAATAAGACTCCCTGTCGGATGACAATAAAACTTGCAAATCGAGAGGAATGGTATAGGGCCACAGAGGGATGGCGACTAGAATGTTCCAATAGCTTTTAACCATTGTAATTTGTCATTTGCAATTTAACGAAAGCGGAAGCATATTAAAGAAACGGGAAGCAGTTCAACAAAGCAAGACAAAGCAGTTTAACAAAGCAGTTTAACAAAACAAGACAAAGCAGTTTTGGGAATTCTATACACGGGTTCCAGGTCAAAGAGGAGCACCTGGCCTCGGCTTCAACTAATTGGCAGAACACGTTTGAGAGCTTGTCAGCTGGCCTCCGGTTGGTCTTTAAAAAGGCTTGCCAGAAACAAGGCTGAACTTTCACTAGGAACCAGCCAATGCGGTTCAGTTTTGGATAAGAGAAGACCATGTGTATTATACAAGCTTTCGAAAGACAAAATCGTGTCTCTTACGATTTTTTTGGAGAGGACAATAATATTTGAGTAAGGATATGACAGTGCCCAAAAAGAAATGTCCACTAACATCGAAGAAATTCTGGCATAGTCATCACCTGGAAAAAGTTTATCAACGGATGAGATATTAGATTATCTATAAATAAGAGAAATAAAAGAGTGTCTAAAACAATTCATTAACCTTTGGGCAAGAAATCGAATTCGACAAAGGTCTCCAGACATTTAGGTAGCAATTCACCAGTATCAACGTAAACATAGATTGACAACTCCCCTTTATAACCCTTGTTGACAAGAGCGTCTTTCATACGGTTACAAAACAATACAGGATCGGCACCAATAGGAATAGGGTAATCAGCAATGTCCCAAAAGACAGATGTCTTAGCGTCAGCAAACGGAAAACGATTAAACAATTACTAGGAGAAGGAAGAAAAAAAAGAAATCAAATTTACTATGACAGATCGACGATAAGAAACACTAGTTTTACGATGACAGACCTATCAGATGAAATCTAATTCAGATCCCCGCCGGAAAATTATAAGCAAGAGGTAGAGATACAGAGAGATCTTACTTTCGAATATTACTACCGGCGTAGGCACGGGTTTGCAGGTAAACTGCGGATTAGAAATCATTTCGGTATATCGCGGATCGGATGTGCCTTCGTCCACAACCATGTTGAAAGACTGCGGAAAAGGCTTGCTTTCGTCCATCTAGGGTTCGCTCAGGGTTTGTGCCTCCCGTCGTTGTCTATTTATCTAATCTCTCTCTCTCTTTATATATATATATAATATATGTCACTGGGCTTGTTCAGTTCGGGCAGATGGCCCAGATCTAAACCCAATAAAGCAGCCTATATAGTTTTAAGTCCGACCAGTCCTTTTTTTTTGTCAACACAGCCATAAAAAAACTTAATAATTTGCCTTCTTTAGAAAAAAATCATAACTCGCACTGAACTATATTTGCGAAGTGATTTACCACATGTCCTTTCTACAATAAATTTTACAAAACAAATTTGACATAGCTACTGAAATTGATGACATGTCTTTTCGCTTAATATGACATGGACAATTGCATTTAATGTTAATTTATATTTTTGGTAAACATTTTAAAATATGGTAATAACTCATATATTACATTTAATTTCAATTTATGTTTTTGGAATTTTTTTTAGAATATGGAAATAACTCATAAATCATCATTAAAGTAAATATATTCAAATATGACATTATAAATTTCGAAAATAATTTAATTATATATTTTAAAATTATACAATTTTATTACTAAAATTTTCAAAAATGTATACAATTTTTTTAGAAAATTATAAAAATCTAATCGTAAAATCATTATTTTCTTATATATCTACAAATTTTATAAATATTGATTAATTTTAATTTTTGGTAATTATGCAACTTTTACAATTTATTTAATATATATAATTAAAATAAATAGATAGAAAAATCTATCTAAGATTATAATTTCAAATATATACATGCACATTCTTAAATATTGTTTTTATGTTTAATTAAATCAAATTTATATTAAAATATTGATACGAAAAAAGAAAATTTATAATATTAATAAAATTTTATTTTAAAATATAATTTATATTTATCTGTTAAAAAATATTTTAAATTTTTCTACTGCACATGGTGCAGGAAGACACCTAGTTTTATTTAAATAACTAGTGTTTGATCTAGTACTACTTACAGGTAAATAATTTCTTAATTTACATATGTATTAAGACTCCAATTCATGGATGTAAGATTCGCTGAATAGTATATCTAGAAAATTACAACGACAGTAAGTTAAAATACTTCCATTAACAGTATTACCTTATTTTGTCCATATAGCACGACTGATATGCCATCTTTATGTTTCTTAATATGCTTGAGCTAGTTTTTTTTCTCTTTGATGTATGTCCATAATAAACCAAAAAAGTAACACTGAAACTTCTCATCTTAACTGAAAGAAAAATGTAAAAATATTTACACTAGTGTTTCCATGGTCAATCTATTTGTGGAGACTTACTGTCTTTTTCTAAAAAAGGCTACGAACCTATCAAACACCCCGATAGTAATCTGAAAAAGGAAAATTAAATAAACAAAAATCAAATCAAATCAAATAAATTGACAAATATAAAAGAGGCTACTGGTTCAATTGAAGAAGCCCAGTTTTGTATATCTCCTCTCTTCCTCGAAAGTCTGAAACTTTCATCACCGTCTTTGTTGTTTTATTTCATACAAAAGTATAAGAGAGTATTACTTTGAGAAGGAGAAAATGAATTTAAAACCAATAGTCAGAAATCTATACCAATCGTTGTCACTACACTAATAACCCAAAAATAGGTTGAGGAGATGACGATGGGAAGAACAAATAGAAAAGATGATTAATTAACTGAAAATGGATATTGTAGACAACGGGAGCTCTAGTAACATCATCTTCCAGTCCGCCAATCACGACATGGGACTGGAAGAAAGCACACTAACGGGTAAGGTCACCCCACTCGTAGGATTCAGTAGAGAGATCAAGCAAACCACAAGAGATGTCACTTTCCCGGTATACGCTGAAGGGATCAACATGTCAACCAAATTCATGGTCGTCGATTGCAAGTCATCCAACAACATGATACTGGGGCGGGCATGGATCCATGACATGGTAGCCATTGTAGTAACCTTCCTGAAGGGGTAAAACGGTCAAGATTGACAAAGTCAGAATTTGGAGCCAAGCTTTTAGGAATCAAAGAATGATGAGGAATGTTGAGTTTTGATCATTGAAAACATGACATGATTCGAAGAACATAGAAGATTGGTCGAGCATCAACTTGGTGGTCGAATTGTGGGCGATAAGGATCAATCAAGAAGTTTTGGAGTACGAGGTGGTCGTGGGTAAACCATGAGTCGAATATTCCACTCGACCATGGTTAGACAATGTGATAGATTGATCAGAAGGACGTTTTGGGAGAATAACATTTTTGGAGCACGATGTTTTCAGAAAACTTAATAAAATATTATGTTGGGAACATAATATGTCACAAGCAGGATGGGAGTTAAGCAGGATGGGAAGTAAGTACGACGGGATCGAAACACGACGAGAAAACCCGAAATTGGACGAAAACCCTAATTTTGGTATTATATAGTATTTTTTGGTGAAGCTGGAGGATCGGAAAATATTTACCATCAAGGTCAGAATTCTGTTTGGAATTTATTAAATACTGTCAGCTCATCAGAACGGACGCGGAAATATATTCGGGATTGATCGCGGGTCGGAAATATGCCGAAAGGGCCGAAATCAGATGAATGGACCGAGAAGCACGAGGTGGCTTCAGGCATGGGATCAGAACGTGGCGGAAACATTCTGGCAGGGTATGTGGTAGTCCTCGGCGTTCGGTTCTTGGTTCGATTCATGTTCGGTTTTTTCCGTTCTTCGGTTCTAGAGGTTTAGGATTCATATAGGAACCGTCCTATTTTCGGTTCGGATCGGTTCACTTATTTTTGGTTCCGGTTCGGTTCGAATTTTGAAATTGAAAACCGGCCAAAAACGAAAATATTTTTGGTTCCTATTCGGTTCGGTTTGTAGTATAATAATCGAACCAATAACCCGAAAAAAACCGACAAAACCGAAGAACCAAATATTCTTTTACGAAAGAAAAAAAAAACAAAAAGTAACCAAAAACCTGAAAAATCCCCAATATAACCGAACATTCTACAAAGACAAAAAATAAACCAGAATAATCCAAAACAAAGTACAAGTAGAAATGCAGAATCATTCAAATTTCAAAGAATAGTAGTTCAAGAAACATAAGTTTCAAACATACGATCCAAACATAAGTTTTTGAATCAGCGACTCAGCTTCTGGATCGGAGAATTTCTGGGGTGGCTGTAGAGGATGGATTTAACCATCCCTCAAGGCCCGAAGAACAGACGGCCTGGCCCGCGGAACATTACGACAGGTCGGCTTGACGGATCGGGACGCCGACTCCTCAGCTGGACCTGAGAGTGCTTTTGGTCGACCGAGCGTCGATTAGGCGCATACAGCTTAACGGCTTACCGAAGCGACGTTGGCTTCTCAGCCCAACGAGTTAAAAGCCACAAAAACGACGCGAACTAGGTCACAAAAGGACACCAAGTCAACTATAAAAGGAGAGAGGGATGCGACGTAAAGAGGATCTGAAATCCCTCACACATACTCAGCGGCTAGATTAGGGTTTTACCTTTACTCTCTCGCCGTACTGTATTTTTCCGGCAAAGCTCTTCGAGCTCCGGTTTCCTTTCTTTTACGCATCTCCTTTCCTTGTAACCGATTCAAAATTTTTCCGACCATCTATAAGACGTCTTTTCTTAACCCACATCTAAAACCAAACGTCTCACCGTTTAGTACCGTTTCCCGATCAAGCAGTTGGCGCCCACCGTGGGGCAACTAGCAAAGTAACGTCAACAAGATGGCGACGAGCAACGACGGCTCTTCCTCTAGAGAAGAGCGTGAAGCTCCCGAAACGATGCCTACACCCTTTCCTTCGACTCTGGCGCCGTTACCACCCGCGTCCATAGAAACTATCATGGTGCGCCTCGCACAGCAGGACGCAGCCCAGAAGGCGGCGACCGACCAAATCGCGGCGCTCGCGAAAATCCTAGCCCCTCTCGCAGCGAACGTGGAAGCCTCAACGGCACAGTACCGACGACATCTGTTTAATACAAATCGAGTGACCGGTGCGATGCCGGCGCATGCTGAAGACCAAGATATCAACGACGGCGATACGGCTCAAACCCCTGGAGGTCTTGACGCCCAGACCATAAATGAACTCGCCGCGTTAAAGCAATCGGTGCTCGATATCAACTCTAAGATCCACAATGTAACGACGTCCGCTCCACAAATCGAGCGTGTCCTTGCAAAATCTCTCCGGAAGCCGTTTACTAGAAAAAATAATGGGGACTCGACTCCGAAAGATGGAGAAGCTCCGTCTTCTGACCTTCGATGGCATTTCTGACCCTTCTGCCCACGTCACATCCTTCAAAATTGCGATGCGACGCGCAAATCTCTCCAACGGAGAGAAAGACGCCGGCTTTTGTCAGCTTGTCGTCAAAGCCCTAGAAGGGCCTGCCCTCAACTGGTTCACCAGCCTCCAGGAGAACTCCGTCAACAGCTTTTGCGACCTCTCGACGGCTTTCCTCAAGAACTATATCATGTTTACTCGTCAGGAAGCCACCGCCACCGATCTCTGGAATCTCAGTCACGCTACCAGGCCTAGCCTCAGGGATTTCATGGAGAAGTTTAAATCTGTCGTCTTGAAGGTCGACGTACCAGACCACATAGCTGTGGAATCGTTGATGAACGCCCTCCATATCAAATCACTGTCACTAGCCGACCTTTATCGGCATCCGACGAGATCCGTGCCAGACGCTATCATCCGATCCAACAACTTCATACATATGGAAGAAGACACCATGGCGAAGGCGGTAAAAGAAGCGGCGGGGAAACAAACGCCCGCCCAAACAAAACAACACCCGTTAAGAACCTCGCCAGCATTCAGCGGGCGGATGACCCAACCAGAAAAGGGGTTACATGAACGTCGTGGATGAAGAAGAGCCCTCGGGTTCCGCGGTTAACGTGCGGGAGAAGGGATGGAATCACTGGGACCAAGACTCCGCGCAGAAGTCATCCGGCTCCTCCTAACCAACGAGCTCAAACGCTGGCTTAACAAGTGGTGCTCGTATTCGCCGGCATCGCACCGGTTGCTCGATCTGTATTAAACAGATGTCGTCGGTACTGCGCCGTTGAGGCTTCCACGTTCGCAGCGAGAGGGGCTAGGATTTTCGCGAGCGCCCCGATTTGGTCGGTCGCCGCCTTCTGGGCTGCGTCCTGCTGCGCGAGGTGCACCATGATAGTTTCTATGGACGCGGGTGGTAACGGCGCCAGAGTCGAAGGAAAGGGTGTAGGCATCGTTTCGGGAGCTTCACGCTCTTCTCTAGAGGAAGAGCCGTCGTTGCTCGTCGCTATCTTGTTGACGTTACTTTGCTAGTTGCCCCACGGTGGGCGCCAACTGTTTGATCGGGAAACGGTACTAAACGGTGAGACGTTTGGTTTTAGATGTGGGTTAAGCAAAGACGTCTTATAGATGGTCGGAAAATTTTTGAATCGGTTACAAGGAAAGGAGATGCGTAAAAGAAAGGAAACCGGAGCTCGAAGAGCTTTGCTGGAAAAATACAGTACGGCGAGAGAGTAAAGGTAAAACCCTAATCTAGCCGCCAAGTATGTGTGAGGGATTTCGGATCCTCTTTACGTCGCATCCCTCTCTCCTTTTATAGTTGACTTGGTGTCCTTTTGTGACCTAGCTCGCGTCGTTTTTGTGGCTTTTAACTCGTTGGGCTGAGAAGCCAATGTCGCTTCGGTAAGCCGTTAAGCTGTATGCGCCTAATCGACGCTCGGTCGACCAAAAGCACTCTCAGGTCCAGCTGAGGAGTCGGCGTCCCGAGCCGTCAAGCCGACCTGTCGTAATGTTCCGCGGGCCAGGCCGTCTGTTCTTCGGGCCTTGAGGGATGGTTAAATCCATCCTCTACAGCCACCCCAGAAATTCTCCGATCCAGAACCTGAGTCGCTGATTCTAAAATGAAATATTCGTTCGGGTTAGAAGTCTCTAGTGGCGCTCTTGCGGTGTTTCTTTAAGTATCTCTTATTCCTTCTGGTAGTCCTTTATCTCCCTCTCTCTGCTCTGTATCTTCAAAATTGCTTTGATATATCAAAATTTTACATGTTTGTTCGTATAGATTTGAAGATGAAACTGGTTAATCTACAGAAGGAGACCAGGAAACTCAAAAAGGTAATGAAACCAAATTTAATTTTTTAGGTATTCAAAATTTGGGGGTTTATCTTACCGTTTTTAAGAAGATATTGATCTTCTTGTGTTGTCTTTGTTGTGTTGCTATTGAATCTGTTGGGAAGCATATTCCAATGGCCTTCGTGGAGAGAGTTAAAGAGGATTTCCATGGTATGGTGGAAAGGCTACCAATGTACACCCAACAGCATGAACAAAGAGTTTGGATACTTCTGGCTCTCTACCATCAAATTCAGAAGGTTAGAGTCATATATCCATGTCAATCTCAGAATTCGAAACTTAAAATGTGTACTTTTGATGGTTTTAATTCTTGATATCCTACTGTTTACTCGCAGGTGGGTACATGAAAATAAGCTTCTTCATCTTCTTTAGAACTTTGTTGCAGAAAACTAAATCTTGTTTAGTCATGCATTGAGATATTTGGTACTTCGTGTGTCTTGTTGTGGTGATGTTTGAGGGAGAAAGAACTAACCATTTCTCTTACTACATTTGTGTGATGTTCTGTTTCCGCTACCTGACTGAAGTTTCTTATTGTTTTCTTGAAGCAAACCAGGGGAAGAAAGGCCTGGAGGAAGCTGTTCCTGGATCTTAGTGACTCTAAATGCTGAGAAGGTAGTAAATCGTTTGACTGCACATGCCTATATTTCCATAATTTCTTGATGTTCATGATTGTTGACACATTATAGTTAACATGTATGCTTTTCCTTAGATAATTCTTTTCTTTTTTTTTTGGGTTTGCTGTAACAATCAAGACGTGGCTGCTTTGAGATTTGTGAGGAAGGCGGTGAAATCATTTTCAGTCTTTTGGTACGGTTCCTACTCATACTTCAAAATTACATGTCAATTGAGAACACTTGTGTTAATGGCTCGTTTCATTTGAGTTAAATTTTCTTGACTTGTTCCTACTAATTGTCATAGCACAATTTGTTTGATGATACACTACACAACTGGAACCACAGCTCCACCAACAGCCACATCAAGAAGCAGATGATGGAGTGGTGTGGAGGAGATCACACGACTTGTCATGACTATGGTTCTTCTTGTTCAGATTCTTCTGCTTCTTTCTTTCCTTCCTTGTTTGAGCTCTAATTGTTTATGCTTTGTGTTGATTGTAGAAGGAGGACAGATGAGACAGAGAGAATACATATGCGGTTGATGAATTTTGTGATGTTGCAGGAATTGATGAAGCAGTTGACAAACTTTAAGAGGTATCTTTTGGCCAAATTACTAAGTTCAAATTCTAGTTTTTGCTCTCATATTGTGTGTCTGTGTATTTTGTTAGGTGGTGTTTTCTACTTGAATTGGGATGTACTACTTGGTGAAGCTCGGAGGCGATGTGGAGGAGTTCGGTAAAGCTCGGAGGCGCGGAGGTTCAATCACTGAAGACACGTAATGGAATCACCACTAGTGGTAAATCTTAACATCACAGCATATAGTTACAGAGATCATGATGCTTTGAAAAGTCTTAATTGCTTTCTTCTTTATCTAAACCAGAAAATGGTGATTGTGGGAACCGAAATTCGCACTGTCGATTTCCGTTTAAATTAGGAAAATTAGGAAAACCCTAATTTCCCAGAGGTCCCGGATATCTGTTAAACCACACGCTAAGCAATCAGAAAATGCAACTAAAGACGAAAAGAAATAAGAAATCGTAAAAGAGAGCAAAAGGAGTTTTATTCTGAATCTGCGTATGAGCGTTACAACAAGGTAGAAGCCTTGGCCACGAGAGCTGTTGGCGAGATTCCTAGTTCTAACAACCTAAGACTGCAAAACCTAGTTGAGTCACAGCTCGAAATAGCAAAAACGGAAAGTTGCCTAATTGCTCTAAGTGCTAAGTTTTCTCCGAAAAAGTCCTCTATCCATGCCTCTCGCCTAGGACTCCTTATATACTGGCTCCAAGGTCGGTTTACGCTTTTCTCCTTCTGCCCTTAAGTCGCCATAGCATAAAAATGGAGTTATTCCATTTTTTCCGATCTTCGTAATTATCTTCAAAATTTCGTATTTATCCGCAAAAACTTGACATTTATCTTTCCTTGCGAACCAAGCGTAAACCGTCATGCGGCTTACGGGCTGTTGGTTAAGAAATCGTAAGTTGGGCCTCAATTCATGTCTTAGGTCCCTTTGGGCCGTCTTCCGACTCGAAGCGTTTATTACGGCTTCTTTCGATAAAGAACGAACTTTCCGCGGTTTTTACGGTAAAATTTGATCGATAACTTAGAATGGCGGGGAATCGTGAAATTGGTTCGCTACGGTCTTCGGGAGATAGCATCTAAGGGTAGACAAGAACGCATGGACTAATGTCGTATCGACGTTTCGGAAGAGCTTGGTCGCTACGTAGCGATCGAGCTTTGGCTCGAGCTAGGTCGCTACGTAGCGATCGAGCTTTGGCTCGAGCTCGGTCGCTACGTAGCGACCGAGCTTTGGCTCGAGCTCGGTCGCTACGTAGCGACCGAGCGGAACATGCGTTCGGTTGCTGCGTAGCGACCCGAGCTCTTGTCCAATGACTCGCGTTTCTTCCGCAAAGATTTTCGTAAAGAAGAATCTATTTCGAAAAAGTATTTGTCGAACAAGGTTTCTACGTTTTCTTCTTCGGGGATTTTGACGTTAACTTCGTTGCAACCGTTTTCGACCTCAACACGGACTTTCAGACATTGATTCCGTCGTGACCGATTTTGACCCCAACAGTGATCATGATTACGTGGACTATAACAACTCTTCCACAACGAGTCCCTGTCAGGATCACTCTCCATGGCTCTCTGCTTAACATCATTTTCCCTTTATAAGTCTGGTGCGAGAAGCTTGACGACAGAGGAGGCAAGACGTCGTGCTGTGGAGATGCGAGTCGTAGTGTGGTGCGGCACTAGGAGATAGAACTTTAGGTTCAGAAGTTTTAGTTGTAGCTTTAACTTTTTCAAAAATTTGGTTTAGTTTGATTTTAGTTTAATATACTAGTCATATAACCAATTTTAATATACAAAATTTTTAAATATATTTAATTGTATTTTTTTTTAATTTTTATTGAAACTATAACAGCATTTATTCTATGATATCATAAGTATTACAATTGCATAACTAATAAACGCTATCAAAATAAAACATTAAAATAGCACACAAAAAAACGCTATCTAAAGTGCCCGAGAAAAGATTGCGGGGGAAGATACAGTGTTCGCCATAACGTTGCGCTATCTTTCAATAGCGTTTTCCTCATGCTATATATGAGACGTTTTCTTGTAGTGCTTGGATGTGTTGAACCGATTGTTTGATGAGTACAACCTGATCAGATCAAGTGTTGCAAATGGGACAGCTTCTCAGTCGACTGAGGCAGCAAGTATTAATGGACAAGGGTCTCAAGATTTTGGTGGTGATGATGACAAAATGGACTTAGATGTTGATTTAGGATATGGAAGAATGGATTGTATCTAAAAAGATTTGGTCAATGAAACCGGATTTCAAGATTCCAGTAATGAAGTGGAGCTATATCTGAAAGAGAAGGTTGAAAATCCAAATTTTTTGAAAGGAACAGAATATGATATTTTGGGATGGTGGAAAATAAATAGTTCTAAGTTTCCAGTTTTGTCGGATATAGCAAGGGATGTACTTGCAATGCAAGTGTCTTCTGTAGCTTCTGAATCTGCATTTAGCATAAGTGGGCGCATCTACAACCTAGTAGAAACTGTTTGACACACTACATGATCGAGGTATTGATGTGCACCGAATAGTGCCGGAAGTGTGAGTTAAATGAGAAAGGAGTTGTTACTATACAACAAATGCTTTCATTTGTTGAATTACAAGATGAACTTGAGCAAGGTAACTTTGTATTCTTAAAAAAATTTCAGTTTGAGTGTTACTTTATCTAATAACTATTTCAGATTTTTAATATTGTGTTTTGTATAGGAGGAAAGGGTCGTGAGACAAATCAGTCATGAGAAATTGAGAAGATTGCTCCTTATGACTGATTTGGTATGCTTTCATTTCTAAGCCCTTAAGTTGAAAATCATGATATGTTTAGGTGTTTAGAATTATGTTTCTTATGAGTCTTCTCTTACATATGAAGCTTTGGAGATGAAGTTGGACTAGAGAAGCTGAGAACTTACGTTCGGAGATGGTGTTTAGATCGTATGTTTGAAACTTATGTTTCTTGAACTACTATTCTTTGAAATTTGAATGATTCTGCATTTCTACTTGTACTTTGTTTTGGATTATTCTGGTTTATTTTTTGTCTTTGTAGAATGTTCGGTTATATTTGGGATTTTTCAGGTTTTTGGTTACTTTTTGTTTTTTTTTTCATTCGTAAAAGAATATTTGGTTCTTCGGTTTTGTCGGTTCTTTTCGGGTTCTTGGTTCGATTATTATACTACAAACCGAACCGAATAGGAACCAAAAAATATTTTCGTTTTTGGCCGGTTTTCAATTTCAATATTCGAACCGAACCGGAACCGAAAATAAGTGAACCGATCCGAACCGAAAATAGGACGGTTCCTATATGGATCCTAAACCTCTAGAACCGAAGAACGGAAAAAACCGAACATGAATCGAACCGAGAACCGAACGCCGAGGACTACCACATACCCTGCCAGAATGTTTCCGCCACGTTCTGATCCCATGCCTGAAGCCACCTCGTGCTTCTCGGTCCATTCATCTGATTTCGGCCCTTTCGGCATATTTCCGACCCGCGATCAATCCCGAATATATTTCCGCGTCCGTTCTGATGAGCTGAAAGTATTTAATAAATTCCAAACAGAATTCTGACCTTGATGGTAAATATTTTCCGATCCTCCAGCTTCACCAAAAAATACTATATAATACCAAAATTAGGGTTTTCGTCCAATTTCGGGTTTTCTCGTCGTGTTTCGATCCCGTCGTACTTACTTCCCATCCTGCTTAACTCCCATCCTGCTTGTGACATATTATGTTCCCAACATAATATTTTATTAAGTTTTCTGAAAACATCGTGCTCCAAAAATGTTATTCTCCCAAAACGTCCTTCTGATCAATCTATCACATTGTCTAACCATGGTCGAGTGGAATATTCGACTCATGGTTCACCCACGACCACCTCGTACTCCAAAACTTCTTGATTGATCCTTATCGCCCACGATTCGACCACCAAGTTGATGCTCGACCAATCTTCTATGTTCTTCGAATCATGTCATGTTTTCAATGATCAAAACTCAACATTCCTCATCATTCTTTGATTCCTAAAAGCTTGGCTCCAAATTCTGACTTTGTCAATCTTGACCGTTTTACCCCTTCAGGAAGGTTACTACAATGGCTACCATGTCATGGATCCATGCCCGCCCCAGTATCATGTTGTTGGATGACTTGCAATCGACGACCATGAATTTGGTTGACATGTTGATCCCTTCAGCGTATACCGGGAAAGTGACATCTCTTGTGGTTTGCTTGATCTCTCTACTGAATCCTACGAGTGGGGTGACCTTACCCCGTTAGTGTGCTTTCTTCCAGTCCCATGTCGTGATAGGCGGACTGGAAGATGATGTTACTAGAGCTCCCGTTGTCTACAATATCCATTTTCAGTTAATTAATCATCTTTTCTATTTGTTCTTCCCATCGTCATCTCCTCAACCTATTTTTGGGTTATTAGTGTAGTGACAACGATTGGTATAGATTTCTGACTATTGGTTTTAAATTCATTTTCTCCTTCTCAAAGTAATACTCTCTTATACTTTTGTATGAAATAAAACAACAAAGACGGTGATGAAAGTTTCAGACTTTCGAGGAAGAGAGGAGATATACAAAACTGGGCTTCTTCAATTGAACCAGTAGCCTCTTTTATATTTGTCAATTTATTTGATTTGATTTGATTTTTGTTTATTTAATTTTCCTTTTTCAGATTACTATCGGGGTGTTTGATAGGTTCGTAGCCTTTTTTTAGAAAAAGACAGTAAGTCTCCACAAATAGATTGACCATGGAAACACTAGTGTAAATATTTTTACATTTTTCTTTCAGTTAAGATGAGAAGTTTCAGTGTTACTTTTTTGGTTTATTATGGACATACATCAAAGAGAAAAAAAACTAGCTCAAGCATATTAAGAAACATAAAGATGGCATATCAGTCGTGCTATATGGACAAAATAAGGTAATACTGTTAATGGAAGTATTTTAACTTACTGTCGTTGTAATTTTCTAGATATACTATTCAGCGAATCTTACATCCATGAATTGTACTCTTAATACATATGTAAATTAAGAAATTATTTACCTGTAAGTAGTACTAGATCAAACACTAGTTATTTAAATAAAACTAGGTGTCTTCCTGCACCATGTGCACTGCACCATGTGCACTGCACCATGTGCACTGCACCATGTGCAGTAGAAAAATTTAAAATATTTTTTAACAGATAAATATAAATTATATTTTAAAATAAAATTTTATTAATATTATAAATTTTCTTTTTTCGTATCAATATTTTAATATAAATTTGATTTAATTAAACATAAAAACAATATTTAAGAATGTGCATGTATATATTTGAAATTATAATCTTAGATAGATTTTTCTATCTATTTATTTTAATTATATATATTAAATAAATTGTAAAAGTTGCATAATTACCAAAAATTAAAATTAATCAATATTTATAAAATTTGTAGATATATAAGAAAATAATGATTTTACGATTAGATTTTTATAATTTTCTAAAAAAATTGTATACATTTTTGAAAATTTTAGTAATAAAATTGTATAATTTTAAAATATATAATTAAATTATTTTCGAAATTTATAATGTCATATTTGAATATATTTACTTTAATGATGATTTATGAGTTATTTCCATATTCTAAAAAAAATTCCAAAAACATAAATTGAAATTAAATGTAATATATGAGTTATTACCATATTTTAAAAAGTTTACCAAAAATATAAATTAACATTAAATGCAATTGTCCATGTCATATTAAGCGATAAGACATGTCATCAATTTCAGTAGCTATGTCAAATTTGTTTTGTAAAATTTATTGTAGAAATGACATGTGGTAAATCACTTCGCAAATATAGTTTAGTGCGAGTTATGATTTTTTTCTAAAAAAGGCAAATTATTAAGTTTTTTTATGGCTGTGTTGACAAAAAAAAAGAACTGGTCGGACTTAAAACTATATAGGCTGCTTTATTGGGTTTAGATCTGGGCCATCTGCCCGAACTGAACAAGCCCAGTGACATATATTATATATATATATAAAGAGAGAGAGATTAGATAAATAGACAACGACGGGAGGCACAAACCCTGAGCGAACCCTAGATGGACGAAAGCAAGCCTTTTCCGCAGTCTTTCAACATGGTTATGGACGAAGGCACATCCGATCCGCGATATACCGAAATGATTTCTAATCCGCAGTTTACCTGCAAACCCGTGCCTACGCCGGTAGTAATATTCGAAAGTAAGATCTCTCTGTATCTCTACCTCTTGCTTATAATTTTCCGGCGGGGATCTGAATTAGATTTCATCTGATAGGTCTGTCATCGTAAAACTAGTGTTTCTTATCGTCGATCTGTCATAGTAAATTTGATTTCTTTTTTTTCTTCCTTCTCCTAGTAATTGTTTAATCGTTTTCCGTTTGCAGACGCTAAGACATCTGTCTTTTGGGACATTGCTGATTACCCTATTCCTATTGGTGCCGATCCTGTATTGTTTTGTAACCGTATGAAAGACGCTCTTGTCAACAAGGGTTATAAAGGGGAGTTGTCAATCTATGTTTACGTTGATACTGGTGAATTGCTACCTAAATGTCTGGAGACCTTTGTCGAATTCGATTTCTTGCCCAAAGGTTAATGAATTGTTTTAGACACTCTTTTATTTCTCTTATTTATAGATAATCTAATATCTCATCCGTTGATAAACTTTTTCCAGGTGATGACTATGCCAGAATTTCTTCGATGTTAGTGGACATTTCTTTTTGGGCACTGTCATATCCTCACTCAAATATTATTGTCCTCTCCAAAAAAATCGTAAGAGACACGATTTTGTCTTTCGAAAGCTTGTATAATACACATGGTCTTCTCTTATCCAAAACTGAACCGCATTGGCTGGTTCCTAGTGAAAGTTCAGCCTTGTTTCTGGCAAGCCTTTTTAAAGACCAACCGGAGGCCAGCTGACAAGCTCTCAAACGTGTTCTGCCAATTAGTTGAAGCCGAGGCCAGTTGCTCCTCTTTGACCTGGAACCCGTGTATAGAATTCCCAAAACTGCTTTGTCTTGCTTTGTTAAACTGCTTTGTTAAACTGCTTTGTCTTGCTTTGTTGAACTGCTTCCCGTTTCTTTAATATGCTTCCGCTTTCGTTAAATTGCAAATGACAAATTACAATGGTTAAAAGCTATTGGAACATTCTAGTCGCCATCCCTCTGTGGCCCTATACCATTCCTCTCGATTTGCAAGTTTTATTGTCATCCGACAGGGAGTCTTATTCAATAGAGATTGAGAGATTGTTAACCAACCTTATAAATTACTACATTATATCACTCATGTGAATTTATTAAATAAAAACACTATAAAACTTATATTCAAGATAATATTTGTGTAACATGTACATAAATATATGTATATATGCTTTCGGGTATCTATTCCTAAAAATATTATGATTTGTTTTGTTTTTTACTTGATATTGTGTATTAATTTTTTTTTTCGGATATCCAATTTTTTTTGTTCGAATCAAAACAAATAACAATTGGTTCAATATTTCCGAATATTTTGTCCAGTTCTACTTTCATTCATGATTATGTCACTTAAAATATCTCAAAATGCAAATAATTACAATTTTAATATAATTTAATAAGTAATTATGTTTAGCTATTAAAAGAGATTCAACAAATAAAACTAACACATGTAACAAAAACATCTTAATTGTTTTGTTGAAGTTCTCGTCAAAAATCTTTCTTTCTTTCTCTTTTTACTTTTCATAATTGTTTTTAACTAAATAATGATTAGATACTATTAAATACTAGTTTACCTACCCTCTTAGTCTTGGGTGGTTTATGTCTATAATTGTTGTTGTACTTAAAAAAATGTGAAGTAATTATAGAGAAAGTTGGCAAAACGAATACATGTTTGATTTTGACAAATTCACTAGTGTGATATTATTATTTTTGACATAACTATAACAAGTCAAAATAACCTAAATATTTCATTAAATATGTAAATATATATTTATATTTTTTTTTGGCTAATTAATCTAAATGTAAGAATTTAATTTGAGGGTGCACTTAAGGATTTAAAAAAAAATAATAATATTTACAATAAACTTTTAAAATTTGTTTCAGACTTCAAAATAAAATTTTGAAAAAGGTTTGAGAAAAAAATTCGAATTAAAAATATATTATTTGAAAATAATATTTTTTTTATTATTTATTTGAATAATTATTTATATTTCTATATTTATACAGTTAGAGTATAAGGATCTTTTATTTCCTCAATGATTTTTTTGATCATTTTCCTGTTTGTATGTTTTTTTTTGTATAAAAACTCATTTTCATATTTTTAGAGAATTATGCATGGATTTTTATAGGAAAATATAAAATATTTCAATTACGCTAAAGAACGAATCACACGAAGATCTATAAAGATATATATGAACTTTCGAGTTCGCAACATCTATCTTGGCATAAGCCTTTTCTTCGTCCAGAGTAGTCAGTGCCAAAATGTGGCAACCTCAAGGCCTCGTACAATGAGCAAGATGAACAAGGCTCTCCCGGTTTGCAGACAAAGGACCATCACTTTCATGAACAAATTTCATCCAGTTGCCATAAGCTCCAAGGATGGATCGATCTGGCTTTGACGTAACAGCCTTCGTAGATCGACGTCGTTTTCGCTTTGGATCAATCGAGCCTGCCTGAAAAACCGAGTGTGAACTCAGAGAAACGGGAGAATCCTTAACGACTGAGGCCGTCTTTTGCTTTTATTTCGAATCGAGAATCGGAATCAAGGATGAACTCCCCGTAGCACCCTTCTCCCAGTTCGACTTAACAGAACAAAACGTTAATCTTCTCGACATCTCGTTGCGATACGGAATCCCATCCATAATCTGGCGACCAGGTGATAAGCCATAGATTTTATCCACTTTTACCATGGTTTATAAGTGTTTTAATAACCAATTACTATGTTTTAGAGTTTATTTAGTATATTTATAGGATTAGAAGTGATTTGGAAAAAAAAGATGATTTTGGAGTATTTTGGAGATAATTAGAGAGAGAATCCGAGCTGACCATCGAGCAAGACCAGTGGTCGACATTTAGAGATAAATAATCAATCGATGCACACCTTGTGACATCGATCGACAGTGAAGCGCACATAAACCCGTTTGGTTCCAGCCGACTTAGAGCCCAAAATTTTACCAAATTACAAAATTGCCCCTGGCGAGTTTTAACCTAATATTTATAGCATGCCAAAGTGTTTTAGGCAAAGTGTGCTTCTTGTTTTTATTTTCACAGCAAAGGTTTTCTAGGATTTTAGTAGAGTTGGAGAGAAGATCCAAAGAGTTTTGTGATTGGAACTCCATTATTATCTATTATCTATCTATGTAGTTTTTATACCTTGTTGTTAGGAATTGCTTAGCTATGTCTGAGTACTCCTGTTGTTAGGTTTAGGGTTTAAATAGGTTATCATGGATTAGCCCCAACTATAGATTGCTAAGTTGTGATACTCATCATTAGGATTGTCATTAATGCATGTTTCTAGTTTAGCTAGCTAGAACCTTGACCTAGGAGTTGTAGGCGCAAGTTAACACTTGAATCTCACCCTGAATCCGTCCTAATTGAGCTAGGATTGTTAGAGTAAGGTAAATTCTAATCTAGTAAGCCTAGTGAGCATTATTCAACCCGCGCGTAAACCTTGACTAAGAGAGCATTGATCGATATTCCTATAGAATAATCGATCGACAGAGCAAAAAGTGTATCGATCGATATTCCTCTAGAACGGCACTTAGATCTGGTCAATAGACAAACCTAGAAAGCGAACGCCGATCGTTTTGTTCATAAGCGTTTGAGCTCTATAATATCATGCATACAACTGTTAGGCATCTGTAGGATTATAATCATGATTACTTGAATAGAAACCCTAAGTCTAGCTATTTCATTTAAGTACCAAAAACCCAATCAAACCAATCGAGCAACTGCATTCCTCACAACCTGCTATTTACGTTTAAACATAATCAACCTAGCTTAATCACTCTTATTAGATTTATTAGGTTCCCTAGATCTTTGTGGATTCGATCCCTAATTACTATAATTAAACCTCATATTTGAGAGAGTAATTCACTCTTTAGGGAAATTTGAGTGAGATCAAATTTAAACATAATCAACCTAGAACACTGACTTTGAGAGAATTACTCGTTGATTAGGATTTTACCCACTTTTAGCCATGGTTTATAAGTGTTTAAATAACTAATTACGATGTTTTATAATCTATTTAGTATATTTATAGGATAATGAGTGATTTGGGAGAAAGTGATGATTTTGAGCATTTTGGACATAATTGGAGAGAGCATCCGAGCTGACCGTCGAGCAAGATCAATGGTCGACATTTAGAGATAATAATCGATCGATGCACACCTTGTGACATCGATCGAGGGCTAAGCGCGCAGAAGCCCGTTTGGTTCCTGCCAACTTAGAGACCAAGACTTCACCAAATTACAAGATTGCCCCAGACGAGTTTTTAACCTAATATTTATAGCTTGCCAAAGTGTTTTAGGCAAAGTCTGCTTTTTGTTTTCTTATTTTCACAGCAAAGGTTTTCTAGGATTTTAGTAGAGTTGGAGAGAAGATCCAAAGAGATTTGCGATTGGAACTCCATTATTATCTATTATCTATCTATGCAGTTTTTATACCTTGTTGTTATGAATTGCTTAGCTATGAGGGTTTAAATAAGTTATAAGGGATTAGCCCCAACTATAGATTGCTAAGTTATGATATTCATCATTAGGATTGTCATTAATGCATGTTTCTAGTTTAGCTGGATATAACCTTGACCTAGGAGTTGTAGGCACATGTTAACACTCTGAATCCGTACTAATTAGGCTAGGATTATTAGAGTAAGGCGAAAGCTGATCTAGTAAGCCTAGTGAGCATTATTCAACCCCCGGGTAAAGCTTGACTAAGAGAGTATCGATCGATATTCCTATAGAATAATCGATCGACGGAGCAAAAGGTGTATCGATCGATATTCCTCTAGAATCATCGATCGACACTTAGATCTGGTCAATAGACAAACCTAGAAAGCGAACGCCGATCGGTTTGTCAATAAGCGTTTGAGCTCTATAATATCATGCATACAACTGTTAGGTATCTGTAGGATTATAATCCTAATTACCTGAATAGAAACCCGAAGTCTAGCTATTTCATTCAAGTACCAAAAACCCAATCAAGCCAATCGAGCAACTGCCTTCCTCACAACCTGCTATTTACATTTAAACATAATCAAACTAGCTTAATCACTCTTATTAGATTTATTAGGTTCCCTAGATCCTTGTGGATTCGATCTCTAAGTACTACAATTAAACCTCTTATTTGAGAGAGTAATTCACTCCTTAGGGTAATTTTGTTCCTGCCAACTTAGAGCCCAAGACTTCACCAAATTACAAGATTGCCCCAGACGAGTTTTAAACTAATATTTATAGCTTGCCAAAGTGTGCTTTCTTGTTTTCTTATTATCACATCAAAGGTTTTCTAGAATTTTAGTAGAGTTGGAGAGAAGATCCAAACAGATTTGTGATTGGAACTCCATTATTATCTATTATCTATCTATGTAGTTTTTATACCTTGTTGTTATGAATTGCTTAGCTATGTCTGAGTAGTTCTATTGTTAGGTTTAGGGTTTAAATAGGTTATGAGAGGTTAGCCCCAACTATAGATTACTAATTTGTGATATTCATTATTAGGATTGTCATTAATGCATGTTTCTAGTTCAGCTAGCTAAAACCTTGACCTAGTAGTTGTAGGCACAAGTTAACATTTGAATCTCACCCTGAATCCGTCCAAATTGAGCAAGGATTGTAAGAGTAAGGTGAAAGCTGATCTAGTAAGCATAGTGAGCATTATTCAACCAGCGCGTAAAGCTTGACTAAGCGTCGATAGATATTCCTTTAGAATAATCGATCGACGGAGCAAAAGGTGTATCGATCGGTGATATACCATAGATTTGACCCATTTTCATCCATGGTATATACATATTTTACTATCTATATACTATATATTCTATCCTATTAGGTATGTTTTCAGGTTAAGAAGTATCTTGGAGTAAAGTGATGATTATGGAGCATTTAGGAGCTTAAATGAGATTTCATCCGAGCTGACCATTAGAGGTCGATATGAAGGAGAGACAATAGATCGATGCACATCCAGTGTCGTCGATCGATACAGAAGAGACGCCTCGACGATTGAAGATTATGATCGATCGATGTACATCATGTACCATCGATCGATGCCGAGACGCGGATGCGCGACCTAGTTGCAGCCGACTTTAAACCCAAGACTTCACCAAATTACAAGAATACCCCTGACGAGTTTTTAACCTAATAGATTATATACTTTCCTAAGTGTTTAGAGGCAAGAGAGCTTTCAGCCACCTTTTGTGTTTTCTTATTTTCAGAAGAGAGTTTTAGGAGAGAAGATCATAGCACTACAAGAAAACAGCGTAATTCTGACGGACATTCTGACGGAAAATGAGATCCTCGGAATATTCCGACGAATTTCCGAGGAAATTCCGAGAAAACCTAAAATTTGGGTTTCCTCGGAATTTCCTCGGAATATACCGATGAAATACCGAGGAAATCATATTCCTCAGAAAACATCGACGAATATCCAAGGATATATTATAGCCGTTAGAGAGCCGTTGGGGGATTTTATAAATTCCGAGGAAATTCCGAGGAAAGAGCCGTTGCCGTCGGTATTCCGTCGGAATTTCCTCGGTACTGTCGGCAGCATTTCATCTATAAATACCCGCACCCCCAACCTTTTCATTCACTCCATTTCTTCATCCTCTCACATACTATATTTACACATGAATTTGATTGAAAAAAACATGTCTTCTTCAAATTATTATCGTTCTTGGATCGATCGACCTCATTTGGATCCGAACACGAGATTGCTTACGGAAGAATACAAACGAGGTATAACCGAATTCATGGGGTTAGTTCAACGACAACCGGAAGCAGAAACAGGTATGTTAAGATGTCCTTGCTCTAATTGTAAAAATAGAAAGATTATTAAAGAGTGGAATGTTTGGACTCATCTATATTTGAATGGGTTTACACGAAGTTACAAAATTTGGTATCATCATGGAGAAACTGATTATGAATATGGTAGTACTAGCGAACCTCAGCCTGCGGTTAGGTTAGAAGAATCATATAGAATGGATGTAGATTATGGTGTAGGTACTGAGCAGATAGTAAATAATCGTTTTAGAGGGGAAGATTTACCCAATGCAGAAGCTATGAGATTTTATGATATGTTGGATGCTGGAAAGCAACCCTTGTACAAAGGTTGCAGAGATGGTCATTCAGCTTTATCATCTGCAACAAGACTGATGGACATTAAAACATATTATAATTTGGCTGAAGACTGTGTGGATGCGATTGCTGATTTTGTAAAAGGTATTCTATCTGAGGATAATGTAGCCACTGGTTCATACTACGAGGTTCAAAAACTGGTAGCTGGTCTTGGTTTATCGTATCAGGTAATAGATGTATGCAGCGATACTGCATGATTTATTGGAGGGCGGATGAACAGCGGGTTACATGCAAATTTTGTGGAAATGCTCGTTATAAAGATACGAGTGGAAGAGTTCCTGTGCCATTTAAAAGGATGTGGTATTTGCCTTTGACAGAAAGGTTGCAGAGGTTGTATCAGTCTGAACGCACAGCGCAACCAATGAGATGGCATGCAGAGCATTCAACAAATGATGAGATTAGACATCCTTCAGATGCAAAAGCGTGGAAGCATTTCCAATCAACATATCCCGACTTTGCGTATGAGAGAAGAAATGTCTACCTTGGATTATGTACTGATGGTTTCAGCCCGTTTGGCAAGAGTGAAAGACAGTATTCTCTATGGCCAGTCATTCTTACACCATACAACTTACCGCCAAACTTGTGCTTGCGACGAGAGTTTTTGTTTCTCTCAATTCTCGTTCCCGGACCAGAGCATCCTAAGAGATCACTTGATGTGTTTCTTAAGCCACTAATATATGAGTTGCAATAACTATGGGCTCAAGGTGCTGAAACATACGATGTTTCATGTAAAGAAAACTTTCAAATGCGGGCAGTACTTATGTGGACAATAAGTGATTTTCCAGCATATGGTATGTTATCTGGATGGACAACGCATGGATGGCTATCATGTCCATATTGTCAAGATAACATTGATGCTTTCCAACTAAAACACGGAAGGAAAACGTGTTGGTTTGACTGTCACAGGAGATTCCTACCACATGATCATCCATATCGTAGGAGTAGGAATTTGTTTACGAAGAACAAGAGGGTGTTTGACAGTCCACCTCCGGAAATTTGTGGGGCAGATTTGTCGACACAACTAAGAGATTTAGGTGCAGAAAGGACGCCAGACTAAGGTGGACATGTGCATTATCCGGTAGATGCTGTTGGAGAACTACATAACTGACACAAAAAGAGTATTTTCTGGGATCTGCCATACTGGAAGGATCATCTGCTGAGGCATAATTTAGATGTCATGCATATTGAGAAGAACTTTTTTGACAATCTCATGAACACGATCCTTAACGTTCAAGGTAAAACAAAGGATAATTTGAAGTCAAGACTGGATTTAGTCGATATATGTGCTCGTTCAGAACTTCATGTTGATGAGAATGGTAGGGCTCCTTTTCCCATATACCGACTTGATGCAGAGGGAAAAGATGCGTTCTTTGATTGGATTTCAAACGATGTGGAATTTCCAGACGGTTACGCATCTAATTTGCGTAACTGTGTCGACAGAAAGGAAGGAAAGTTTATCGGCTTGAAGAGTCACGATTGCCATGTAATGATGCAGCGCCTCATTCCGTTTGCCTTCAAGGAACTATTACCACGGAATGTTCATGAAGCAATTGCAGGGATTAGTGCTTTCTTCCGCGATTTATGGACGAGATCAGTGACTCTTGAAGGTATTGAAAATTTGAAGACTAACATAGCCGTGATTCAGTGCAACCTTGAGAAGATATTTCCTCCATCATTTTTTGATGTTATGGAGCATCTTGTTATTCACCTGGCAAGAGAATTGGAACTTGGTGGTCCTGTGCAGTATAGATGGATGTATTTGTATGAGCGGTATATGTACCATTTGAAGAAGATGGTGAAAAATTATAGTAGGGTGGAAGGTTCTATAATCGCACAGATGATAAATTTAGAAACTTCAAACTTTGCCGAGTTCTACTTTCCAGCAGAAGTGCAGACCAAAAACAGAAGACCTGCTCGGCATGATGATAGAGGCGAACGGGCAACATATCATGTTACGGTTCCAGACATCTTCACAGATGTTGGACGACTTAGCGGAAAACCAAAGGACCGTCGACTTACTGAGCAGGAGCGCAGTCATTTGCAAACATATTTGCTCACCAACTGCGAAGATGTTCTTTAATATGAAAGGTAAATAAATTAGCTTACAAATTTTTATTTTAACAAGTTGAAATTTAAATCTTAATTAATTATATTATTGTCAACATATGTACAAGATTTTCATGGCAGAAAAGCGGTTCGAATATAGATACGCCACAGAGGAGGAACTTGAAGAACTGAAGCAGAGAGAATTTTCTGGATGGATGCTTACTTATGTGAGTGCTTTAAACAAATTAAAATATTATTTATCACATATTTATATTAATTCACATATATTGATATAACATATATATGTGCTATTAATAGGTGTCTGCTGGTATGACCAGAGGTGAAACATTTGACGATTGGATACGCGAGATGGTGCGTGGACCAGAGTATGTTGTGAAGTCATATCCGAGATTTTGTACTCGAGGATATGCATTCACAACTCAAAAGAGGAGACGTTCGAGTACGACTTATGATGCTGGCATTTGTTCTGCATCTGGAGATGATGTATACTACGGAAACATACGGGAGATTATGGAAATCAAGTATCCGGGCATGGTTGGATTGCGTTGTACTGTTTTTTATTGTGATTGGTACGACAAAACTCCAGATCGAGGTGTGAGAACAGATGCATTTGGTGTTACATCAGTACATTCGAGGCGAAAGTTGCAATATTATGATCCTTTCATTCTTGCTTCTCAGGCCGATCAGGTAATTAAATATAAATATATCAATTATTCATAATGATTCATCATCATGTGTATTAATAACACTTATTTACAAATTAAATAATTTTTTAAATGTTACAGGTCTGTTATATCAAGTACCCCCGGGTTAGGAACAGAGATGATCCATGGGTCACTGTTACTTCACTCAACCTGAGAGGCCGAGTTCAGGGAAGTTCTGAGCTGGAAGACCCACTACAACCAAGCACATCCGGTAACTTAAATGCAGCAGAAGATTTAGTTGCAGTTGGCCTTGTAGTCGATTTAACCGACTTTGGAGATGAAGCCGTCGTTCAGCCACTGTCGGGATTCTTCATTTCCCGCTCCGGTTTTTGCTCCCGCTGCTGCACCCTCTCCCGTTGCTGCACCCCCTCCCATTGCTGCACCCCCTCCCGCTCCTCCAGTCGTTCCGGGAGTGATGACTGTTGCCCAGTTGGTTCAACAGCCCGGTCGTGAGCATCTTCCCTATCTCACTCCGTGTCCAAAGGGACGACTTCAAACATGGTAATTTAAAGTCTTTTTTTTTCCTTTCATTAAAATTTGATTCATTATTAATAATTTGTTTCTTATATTAGGTTCAACCGATCCGGGAACGGGATCAGCGCATGGATCAACAATATGATGTACTCGAACCTCAGCAAGGATATCCGACTTTCACTCACTTCCCTGCCGAGGACCAGGAGATGTGGTTTCGTCAGTTTGCGGTAAGTATTCTAATTTTTTTACTTATATTTTTTTATCTTTAATATAAAATTTCTACAAATTATGTTTTTTTTTCAGCAAGAGTTCACCTGGAATCCCGATCACACGAACTTTATCCTTGACGCCTTCGTCCATAAAGTTATGGACAACTATGGGAAGCAGATCTACGAGTGGAAGCAGAAGTGGCTCATCAACCAGGTTTTTTTTAATTTATTAAACAATTTTTTGAATTTATTAAACTAGTTTTGGATTTATTAAACTATTTTATATTTTTTTATTAAAAGGTCCCGAAGTCGATTAACAGCACGGTCTGGGAGGAGTTGTGTGTGCATTGGGATAAGGACGAGACGAAAGCTACCTCTGTGACCAACTCCGCCAACCGAAAGAGCGATCGTGGCGGGAAGGGCATGTACAAGCACAATTTGGGTGCCCAGATTATTGCCACTCTGGGGGATCGCTTGGTAAGTTCAATCTCTCTCTTTTTTTTTTAATTATTTAAGTATTTTATTTTAATTTTTATGCATTTCTTCTAATTTCTAATGTTTGTTTAACTTTTGTTTTTTTCAAGGCGGATGAAAATGATGGCGAGCCGGTTGATGATTTCGTCCTAATGAAGACGGCGCATACCAACAAGCACACCGGGGAGATTGATGATGGTGTTGTGAGGGATGTGCTCAGCCTGATCGAAACTCAGAAGGAAGACGAAGAGACCCGTCTATCTCAGCTTCAAACCGACCTGGACGCCACTTCGACGGCTTCGACCAACTTGTCCCGGATTCGAATCAACGAAATCGTTGAATCGGTATGTTCTTTATAAAAAAGTTCAATTCATTTATTTCTTTATTTTCATTTTATCATCTTTTCTATTATTTAAATTTGTTTATTTTCTATTTCAGTCGGTTCCAAAGAAGAAGGGACGTTTGGTCGGTTTGGGTCGTCGAGCCCGGTCGGTTCCTCCTTCTGCACCACAGCCCTATGTTGATCCAGAAGTGCTTATGGACCCGTTGAAGGACAAAGATGACCGCATATCTGCGTTGGAGCAAAAGATGGCGGATCAAGAGGCGGGATGGGAGGCAACGAGGAAGCAGAACGAGCAAATGATGGAGATGATGAAGAGGATGTACCCGAACGAGCCGTTCCCGTAGTTTCTTTCTTTTTTTTTCAAAAACTCTGAATGTTTTATTTTGGTATGTAAAACTTTGAATATTATCATGTTTTCTATTTCAATTTTAATTTTATTTTTTCGAATTTCAATTAAAAAAATAAATTTTTAATTTTTGTAAAAAAATTATTTTTGGGAACATTCCGAGGAAGTGTATCCCTCGCGATATTCCGACGACAACTTCCTCGGAATTTTCCGAGGGACATATCTCCTCAGAATATCCCGACGGATACACTTCCTCGGAATATTCCGACGGCAAAGGTTTCTCGGAATATTCCGACGGCGGATGTTCGTCGGAATATTCCGATACCTCTTTTCTCTCAGAATGTTTCCGAGGACCGTTCCATCGGAAATATCCGACGAGATACCGAGGAACAGTCCTAGGAAATGTTTCTTCGGAATGTCCTCGGAATCTTTAATTCTCGGTATTCCCTTGGAATTTTCCGAGGAAATTCCGAGGAAATTTTACTTTCCGACGAGAAATTTCCGACGACCATTCTCGTCGGTATGTCCTCGGAATAACGGTATTCCGAGGACATACCGACGAGAATGGTCGTCGGAATCCCGGTGTTTTCTTGTAGTGGTGAGAGATTTGTGATTGGAACTCCATTTGATTCATCTATTCTATTCTATGCAGTTTTCATTTACATTTTGTGTCATGAAATGCTTAGCTATGTCTGAGTAGTTCACTTGTTAGATTCAGGGTTCAAATAGGTTAGAGGGATTAGCCCCAACTATTGATTGCTATGTTGTGGTATTTATTGATAGATTGATCTTAATGCTTGTTCTAGATTAGCTACCTAGAATATTGAATCTAGGAATCTGCATGAGTCAAGCAACCTTGACCATCCAGTCCTGAATCTAATCTGTCAGACTAGACGATAGGAAAAAGTCTACCGCTGAACCAGGAAGCTAGTGGTCATTATCAACTTGCGCCTAGGGCTAAACTAGAAGCATCGATCGATACTGTCTTCTGACAATCGATCGATCTTGCGAAAGGTGTATCGATCGATGCCCCTATAGGACCATCGATCGACACTTTCTTGTGGTCAAAAAACGACAGTTGAGATCCAAGATCTAGTTAGTTAACTAGTGAAACATTGCCATTGCTGATCACTGTGTTAAGGGGTTGAGTTCTAACATATAATGCAAGCAACTGATAGGCATCTATAGGATTATAATCTCCAACACCTGAATAGAAACCCTGCATCTAATATCTTTCCAATAAGTTACACCCCCAATCATCTTGTTAGTCGAGCAATAGACTTGCTCATTTAGGATTGCTATTTACTTTTAAACCAATAAATAACAAAAACCTTAGAATTAATAATCATGTAGATTTAATAGGTTCCCTAGCTCCTTGTGGATTCGATCCCTAAGTACTACAATTGAACCTCTTATTTGAGAGAGTAATTCACTCCTTAGGGTAATTTGAGTGGTATCAATCGATATTCCTCTAGAATCATCGATCGACACTTAGATCCGGTCAATACCCAAACGTAGAAAGCGAACGCCGATTGGTTTGTTCATAAGCGTTTGAGCTCTATAATATCATGCATACAACTGTTAGGCATCTGTAGGATTATAATCATGATTACCAAAATAGAAAATCTAAGTCTAGCTATTTCATTTAAGTACCAAAGACCCAATCAAACCAATCGAGAAACTGCCTTGCTCACAACCTGCTATTTACATTTAAACATAATCAACCTAGCTTAATCACTCTGATTAGATTTATTAAGTTTCCTAGCTCCTTGTGGATTCGATCCCTAAATTTGGCGCCGTTACCGGGGAGCTTTGATCGCCTATAGATATGGTCTGATTTTGTCTTGGTTACTTCTTTAAATCACTTTCTGACATAAATTTTTTCTTGTCTTTTCAGGTACATGCCTAACAGTACCAGAAGCAACAAGGAAACACCACTACTATTCTCTTCAGATCCTGCAAGCTGGGAACGTTCGATCCGCAAAGGAAGACGCTTTCATTGATCGACAACAACACTAGTTCATCGCTCGACACTCTCCAACCACCGTTGACCCAAACACCAATTTCGTCGACGGACACTCGCTCACCACCATCGACCGAAGCAACTCTTTTGTCGACCGATATCCTCCATCCACATCGATCGATACTTCATCCCAAAAATTGATCGATACTGAGCCGCGAGACATGGTTGCCACTTTAGTTCTTGTGCGAGATGAGAATGGAGACCTGCATGACCTGGAGGGTCATCTGCGTAATGCAGCAGGCCAGCGGATAGATGCTCAGGGGACTGTAATCCATGAGCCCGATACTGATGCTACAAGAGCTGCTCAGCCTGTAGATGAGGCTGCTCGACCCATAAAGTTTGCTGATTACAACCGTACAGATCAGTTCTATCCCAACAGATCAGCTATTCATCCTCCAACTATCCAGAAAGGCGATTTCGAGTTGAAGCCACGGTACTACACACTCGTGGGACAGACACCCTAATGTGGGATATCTCACGAGCATCCTATGGACCAACTGGAGAGGTTTGAGGATCTTATATCTGCTATCAAAGTCAATGGAGTCCCTGAGGACCACCTATTCTGCAAGCTCTTCAAGTACTCACTTGCTGGAGAGGCTTCGCATTGGCTTAAGCAGTTACCACCAGGATCCCTTACATCCTGGGCCAACATCAAGAATGCATTCCTGCGTAACTTCTTTGATCAGGCACATGCTGAAGACTTGAGGAGCAAGATTGCTACATGAGCCTACAAAGTCATTTAGAAGTTCTGGATCAGATTCAAGTCCTACCAAAGGGATTATCCAAACCATGGATTCAATGAAGTATAGCTGCTCAGTAATTTCTTCAGAGGCATCAAAGCACAGTATCAGATGGCTCTTGATGCATCTAGCGAAGGGAATTTCAACACTAGAAATCTAGATGAAGCTGTGAGACTTATTGAGAACTTGGTATCCATCAATAACACCAAGAACACTGATTTTGAGAGGAGGAAATCTGCAGCCATCCTTGGGAAGGTGCAGATGGATGAGGTGAAAGCAAAGCTGGACAGTCTTCACAAGCTTCTCAGGAAGTAGGCTTGCTTATTGGAGGATGCAGATGCTGTAGTTACAGAGGGTAGAGCAGAAGTAAAGGAGGATGTGAACTTCATCAGTGGAACTGGATTCCAGGGTTCTGAAAACAAGAGTGTAAACAGAAACTTCTATGGCAATGGACATATGAGTAACTTCAAATAGAGTTCACAGTACCAGAAACCCTACAGCCAGAACTACAGCAGCAACAACAATAGGAGTTATGAAAACTAATCTTACCAGGAACCACCACCACCCACTCAGGAGAGCAATATTGAATCAATGCTTGATAGAGTTCTTGAAGGACAGCATAACCTGACGGTGAACTTCAATGGGAAGAACGATTATGCCTACAACAACCTGAACACAAAGTTTGAAACTTTGAGCACTCATGTGAAAAAGCTGGAGATGCAGGTAGTTCAGACAGGGGAAGCTGTTAAGAAGCAAGAAGCTTCAGCAATGGGGTAGGAGATGATGCAATGAAACACCACGTGAATGCCATCATGGATGATGACTTCTGGCAAGTGGTGAAGCATGAGAAGCTACATGAAGGAGATTTTGAAGTCGAAAGCTCGATGAGTTTTGGCAGATCGCATTGGTGTCGATCGACGCCAGACTTCGAACATCGATCGACGGATTGCAACCAGAACTGATCGAAAAGCTTACCAGAGCATCGTTCGACGACACCTACAGAGTCGCCTGCATTGTGCAATGCCGTGAGGATCATGACTCACAAGGAGTTCACAGCTAGACACTTAAATCCGCCCAGCCCTGTTTATGTCAACATCGATCGGCAAAATGAGCCAGCCATCGATCGACAATGAGAGACCACCACTGATCGACAACATCCAGCGCCCATCGATCGGCGAGCACCTCTCACATTCCGAGTGCAGTTACCAAAGATCGACAGCGCACAAATCAATGCACTCAGGCCACAACCAAAACCTTCAGACAACCCACCAGAGACCACCAGTACACATTCAGAAGATGCACCAGAGCCTATGCAAGTTGATAAGGGTACTATAGGGAAAACCTTGAGGAAGAGAAAGGACAAGGTTGCTAAGCATCTGAAGAGAGGAGCTAATGAGAAGGAGATGGATAGTTTTCGTAAGAGAGTCTTTAGGATTCTACTGGAAAAATCATTCGAGGAGGCCTACGTTACCCACAGATTGTGGATGTTCTTCAGAGAGACCAAGGAGGCTGAAGAGGACATTAGGAGAATGTTCCATTAGGCTAGATATAAGATGAAGAATGTGATTACACTGAAGAAGAAGAGTGATCCTGGGAAGTTTGCAATACCATGTCTGGTGAAGGGTATTGAGTTCCCACATGCATTATGTGACACAGGAGCATCAATCAGCATTCTACCTAGGGTTATGGCAAACCATCTAGGTTTGAAGGTAGAGCCTTCCAAGGAATCGTTCACTTTTGTGTATTGTTCTCAAAGGAACTTAAGAAGGATTGCAGAGACCTTGAATGCAGATTGGTACTGCCCTAGTTCCAGTAGATTTCCATGTCTTCGATATCAAGTTGAAGTGGAACTCTTCTTTGTTACTTGGAAGAGCTTTCTTGTCAACAATATGAGCAATATGCAACATGCAAACCAACCAGTTGTGCCTGGCGCTCATAGATCCGCATGTCTATTATGATCCAAGTCCAGTTATGAAGCCACAGACGTCCTCCTGAAGAATCGATGATCCAGGACTCATAGCAGCATGTCACTGTGGAGCTGAGTAAGAGACAGAGTAATCCGCGTCGATCAAAACTCACACACCAACATCGATTGACTGTCCGAAATCGATCGAAAATCAACCAGAAGAATCGATCGACAGTTCATCCACAGCAGCACGTGACGATTAGCCACCACATTGTTATCTGAGTTTTGCACTCGAAGCCGCTACATCATCACAGCATCTAGATGAGTATGATGAGGATTATGAGGGGGAACGAGTTACAGAGTATCAAGGTATTCGTGCTGAGGAAGATAGACTTCTCCACCATTCCTATCGGATAAGGAATACGAAGTCGATCGACAGAACCATCCCAACATTGATCGACACTCATCATCACCAGACAAATTGTAAACGAGCATCGACCGACATTGCCTACTACACATCGATCAACAATGGAGTTGACCGTGCACAAGAAGGAAACTATTCAATTGGCAGTTGGGCATATGATCACTATCATGAGAGCTACGCAAGAGAAAGAGCAATACATGAGCCGGGAGCAGATGAGTAACATGAAGGTTTCACTACCGAGGAACTGCTCAACCACCAGGAACGCTCAGATACAGATTCACTCTTTGCAGAAGTTTGTGGAAGAAGCACTCGTTTCTGTCGTCCTTTCACCAGAGCTAAACGCCCATCGATCGACAAAAAAGTTTCAACATTGATCGACAACCGTCCAAAACCACCATCAACTGTAAGTGCAAAAGCTAAACAAAATAATAACTATCTAACACTGGATGAGTTTGGTATTTTCAAGGATCCAGAAGGCTATGCAAGAGCAATGAATGGACACGATTGCAAGTATCCAGAGAGGACATTCCAGATATCCTTCTAATGGCTAATGGCTAATGGAGCAGAAAATCTCTTCATGCAACGACACAACCCTCTAGAGCACCAGCATAGAGTTATAAACGAGTTCTATGACCCAACTGGTGGACTAGATGATCGTTTCAAGCCAAAGTGTCGACAACATACTCGACTGTTGATCGACATCAGAGTCCCAACATTGATCGACCGACGTCCAGAGTTCGGAAAAAGAGCCTACGACCGTGATGGAACAAGGAAATTCCACTGGGAAGGGAATGATGAGTATGGGGTCTACAGAGATGATCATGAACATGCACGAAATGTAAAAGGACACATCATCCATGTATCTAAGGATGATATAAGAAATCTTCTGGTAAGAGCCTCAATGGATGAACACAGCTACATATGTCTTCCAGAGCATGCACGGTCATTCACCCAGACCAAGCTAGTACCAGAAATCTTCACCAACAATGAGATAAATGAGATGCTTTATGGAATCTGTGGAGTCCAGGAAAAGAATGATGATGATTTCCAAATGAATCTTGATGGTTTCTAATACCCATTGAATGATAGTATTAGTTGGTTGACTACATGCATGGAGAGATGAGGCAAGACATAGTCAGAATGCAGACACAGCGTGCGGCCGAAGCAATTACACCAGCATTGATCGACAGAAACATCTCGATATCGATCGACGATGAACTGTCACAATCAAATCCGATGAAGTCTCGACCAGATACTTACACTAGAGCAGAGATTGATCAGATAGTAGAAGAGATCTACAAAACTATGGGAGCCCCAGAAGAGAGGCTTGATAGGAGATGTGATGACATCTATTTCCCATGGGACATCACCATCAGTTCTTTGACTTCTCAGACATAAGCAATGCAGAGGGAGATAGTGGAGCTTCAGAGATACATCGCGTGTCGTCCAGAGGCATCGACAGGCGCATCAACATATCGACCGACAGTCACAGAAGAACATCGATCGACAAAACCACACCAACAAACCGAGGAGAGCTAGTAACAAAGGTGAAATTAGATATGTCTGATACAAAAAAACATGGAGAGGAGATCTCAGCTGACACATACGCCAGACTTGTGATACATCAGTTCAAACTTGAATGACTTGGAGACAGACTGCAGAAGATAGAAAATACAACTGCAAGAATGAAAGTCAAATGGTGCAGAGGAGATGAGGCAGTGAAAGACTTCACTGGTACATGGTTCAACAAGAGCAGAGAAGAGATGGAGACTTGCTTCCCAGCAAGTACCTGTTTTCCACATTACTAGCCAAATCAACTCCAATGTCAAGCTAAATGACTATAATAAAGCGCTGAGTGGGAGGCAACCCACTATTAGGTAATTTTAATTGGTTTTCATTAGTTTAGTACTTATGCCCGTTTTTGAATTTTTGCAGGTCATTAAAAAAAAAACAGATCCAAGTAGACGATTGCCAAGAATATCAAACGATGAGATCCAGCCGATATCAATCGACAGAACATCACCTGCCGAGACCGATGACAACAACAACACATCAATCGATATTTATTCCGGTCTGGTATATCGTTCTTACTTGTTAAATGGAGTCCTTTTGCTTTAGTTATCACCACAACATGATAGGCCATGGATTTTACCCACTTTTAGTCGTGGTTTATAAGTGTTTTAATAACTAATTACTATGTTGTAGAGTCTATTTAGTATATTTATAGGATCAGGAGTGCTTTGGAAGAAAGTGATGATTTTGGAGCATTTTGGAGACAATTGGAGAGAGCATCCGAGCTTACCATCGAGCAAGATCAACGGTCCACATTTTGAGATAATAATCGATCAACGCACACCTTTTGACATTGATCGAAAGCGAAGCGCGCAGAAGCCTATTTGGTTTCAGCAGACTTAGAGCCCAAGACTTCACCAAATTACAAGATTGCCCCTGGCGAGTTTTTAACCTAATATTTATAGCTTGCCAAAGTGTTTTAGGCAAAGTGTGCTTTCTTGTTTTCTTATTTTCACAGCAAAGGTTTTCTAGGATTTTAGTAGAGTTGGAGAGAAGATCCAAAGAGATTTGTGATTGAAACTCCCTTACTATCTATTATCTATTTATGCAGTTTTTATACCTTGTGGTTATGAATTGCTTAGCTATGTCTAAGTGGTTCTATATATAGCTAGGTTTAGGGTTTAAATAGGTTATGAGGGATTAGCCCGAACTGTAGATTGCTAAGTTGTGATATTCATCATTAGGATTGTCATTAATGCATGTTTATAGTTTAGCTAGCTAGGAGTTGTAGGCACAAATTAACACTTGAATCTCACCCTGAATCCGTCCTAATTGAGCTAGGATTGTTAGAGTAAGGTGAAAGCTAATCTAGTAAGCCTAGTGAGCATTATTAAACCCGCGCGTAAAGCTTGACTAAGAGCGCGTCGATCAATATTCCTAGATAATAGACGGAGCAATAGGTGTATCGATCGATATTCCTTTAGAATCATCGATCGACACTTAGATCTGGTCAATAGACAAACCTAGAAAGCGAACGCCGATCGGTTTGTTCATAAGAGCTCTATAATATCATGCATACAACTGTTAGGCATCTGTAGGAATTTAATCCTGATTACCTGAATATAAACCCTAAATCTAGCTATTTCATTTAAGTACCAAAAACCCATTCAAACCAATCGAGCAACTGCCTTGATCACAACCTGCTATTTACATTTAAACATAATCAACATAGCTTAATCACTCTGATTAGATTTATTATGTTCCGTAGCTCCTTGTGGATTCGATCCCTAAGTACTACAATTGAACCTCTTATTTGAGAGAGTAATTCACTGCTTAGGGTAATTTGAGTGAGATCACCAGGTCGGGGAGACATGAGGAAAGTTCCCCGGCTCCTGTTATTCCGCTTCAGTATGCAAAGATGACGAAGCTCGTCAAGACCGAATAACAACCTTTCCTCGCGAGCTTTGATCACAAGAGTCAGAAGATGTCTTAGAAAATTAGGGCACATCTGGGTAAACGAACCCAATTTTGAGAGTAAGTCAAGCACAAGCTCTGCAATCAGGAAAGCAAGGCCACAATCTTCAAAGTATGACCCCCTTTCTTTATCCGAATCAAAAGAAAGAGGGATGGGGGGATAATTGTTGGGCCTGATTTTGGTCGATCAGTTATTGGGATGGAATCAATCAAAGAGAGCGACCAGGCTTGATAGTTTATTTAAAACCGGCCCGTTGTCCAGAAAGAGACGAACTAGAGTTGGTCAATCCGAGATCCCGACGATCTCGAAACAGTTGAGTCAATCTCGGGATAATACATCTATAAGAAGATATAAGAAGAGAGAGGAAGACAGAGAACGGGACAAGTGAAACCCTAAAGTCTTACACCAAACACACCGACCTCGACCTCAAGCTCTCTTATTCTTTTCACCTTGTAATCGATTTTAGTTTCACTCCAATTGTATCTCGATCTCATTCAATCATTGTATTCAATCATATTAACTCAATAAAATCTATTTTTCTCAATCGGGATCTGATTACATCATTGTGTTATGACGATATTGTTACCCTCATCTTTTTTATTCCCTAATTGTACATTTAAACACTACCAAATACCTACTGTGGGTAGGATCCACATTAAGGTAATTTTTAATGATAAAAGGACAATTCTTTTTATTTTGCATCGCCTAAAACTAGTGGTTGGCTCCCTATGGAAGAGTGAGTTTACACTAAAACTATAATCTTATTGGTTCACATAATTTATCCAAATACCTTAAATGTTGTGTAAGGAGAATTGATCTTCTCTCTAACCATAAAACAAGACTAATGAATAATAGAAAGCGTAGCCGTCAACAATGACTTAGAAAACACATAAGTAGGGTTCAGAGTCTTCCAAGGGTATTATGGTAACTTGTGGTAACTTCTGGGCTTTAGTTGTTAATGAAATAAACTCGGCCCGCATTCTGGAATCAACGTCAACCGACACCAAGGGTGCACCATCGATCGAAATTCCATTCGTCTCGTTGACAGCTCTCTCTCGCGAGACAGACTAACCACTCCTCCGTAACACATGCATAAGTTTTGATCTAACCGTTTGATTGACCTCAAACCGGTGGCATTGGAAAGCTATTTTAAAGCTCTATCTTTGTTTTTTTAAAGATGGACTCATTCTCACCGTGGGAAGGTCTGCATTCATATCTAAACATCTGACACGTCTGTACAGCCCTGCACCTCAAAAGGTTCCAAAAGACTTCAAAATCACCACTTTCCTTCAAATCGTCCATTAACCTGAAATTATACTAAATAGACTCCTATATAGAATAAATATGTCTAAAAACATCTATATACCATGGCTAAAAGTGGGTAAAATCCATGGTATATCAACTCCCCAGACTTACCTTTTTGCTTGTCCCCAAGCAAAAGAAACGGCAATCTCTCTAAAAGAGGTTTGAAAACAGCAGGGACTCACACAATTTAAGAACTCATATCATCACCTCTACATTATTGCAAACCACATCAAATCAATCACAACTTTAGAGGTACTTTATATGCAATATCCTAGCATAACAACCAATTCCATATCAGCAAACAACTTAACTAATCATGTCTACCTCACTTCATACATATCAAATAAAGGTGTAGGTTTACCTTGGGAGTATCGATCACTGTGTTAGGGAAAAATACGCCGATATCATTTCCTCCAGCCTCCAGGCAGGACCCAGACCCCCGGGTCCCCGATACAGGAACGCTCCAGGTCCCCGCTAAAAGGAACCCTGGGACCAGTCCCAGGGACCGACCTCTCTTCCGAGAAATGGAAGATTTCCGATAAGGAGAACCTTCCATATTTCCGAATATGGAAGAGTTCAACCTAAATCAAACCGACTTCAAGGCGACTATATAAGGGCTCCTAAGTCCCAAAATCAAAGGATCGACTTCTCCAAGGCTTAGAGACTAGGGTTAGACAGCTAGAATTAGGGTTCTTACCTAATACTTTGTAACCTTGTTTACTCTCGCTTGTTCTACCTAATAAAACGTTTTTTGAAGACTATCTTCTTATTACTTTACCCAAATCCTCACGAAACATACAAACCTACTCAAAACAGATACGACTCTCTAGCTTATCCATCGTTCTGTGGTACTCTAAAAGAGCCTACACAAAAATCCCTTAACAGTTTGGCACTAGAAGGAGGGGAGTAATCTAACTACGTGATGATGGCGATGGATGAGCGCAACGAGCTATCCGAAGCCGTTCGAAGAAAAACCGAGCCCCAGGGGCTACCCGGCGACTTGCAAAGCCGAGAAACTAAACTACATCAAGCCCACGTCATATTCGGTTGGCTGGAGGCAGGTGATGTAAGCCAACCCGCCGTCAATACCAACAGTGTAGGGAACGACCCTGAAACCATCAAGTCGGAACACCCTGGGACCGACAAGATAGGTTTCACAGTCGAAGAACAAGAGAAGGTCTTGGTTCCACATCATGACGCCCTCGTCATCTCGCTTACTATAGCAAACTGTCTGGTCAAGAGGATACTGGTGGAGAGTGGTAGTTCTTGTAATATCATCTTCCATGCTGCATATCAAGGTCTAGGGCTGGAGGATAATGCCCTGATACGCAGAGTGACCCCCCTCTTCGGGTTAAGCGGAGAAATCAAACGAACAACGGGGGAAACCATCCTCCCTACCTACGCGGAAGGGGTCAGTTTACACACCAAGTTCCCGGTCGTTAACTGCCACTCTTCCTATAACGGGATCCTGGGCCGAGCATGGATTCACAGCATGGGGGCAGTCCCCTCAACTCTCCACCAGATAATAAAATTCCCCACACCCTGGGGCATTAGAGCGATTAAAGGAGATCAGGAAACCGCTCACCACTGCTACCAGGTCGCTCTAAAGAAATGGGCTGAGGTAGCTCCACCATCGCAAAGCACGCCTCAGGCTCCACATATGGTAGAACCCGAGATTGAAGATATGGATGACATGCCGTTGATCGAAGGAAACTCGACCCGTAACCTCAAGATCGGCTCCAAACTCTCCGAGGGGCTGAGAAGAATGCTGATAGAATTCAAGGCAGTTCTTTCAAGGCTGCGTCCTCCTCCTCGTGGGTGGCGAAATAAGAGGCTCGGTGTAGGGCGTCATCCAACGAGATAGTTCTCGTACCGCCAATTCTTCCCTGAATTTGGATGAGAACCAGACGCCATTCTTTAGTGCCGCGAGGGCAACGACTTCGTTCGGATGTGAGATCTTGGCCTTGATTTCTCGGGATTTGTTTATGTACGCTCTAAATGGCTCGAAAGACGCTTGTTTGAGATTCCAGAGATCTGCTTCGGCAACTCTGGTCTATATGAATTGTCGAGGGCGGCCCCGGTGAGGTTCTCGGCAAAGAAGCGGCAGCAACCTGCTTCTTTTTCGTCGTCGGTGAGGTGTGCTCTAGATATTTCTAAACGGAAGGCTCGTACATGGGCCTTCGGGTCTGTGTTTCCGGCGTATTCGGGGAATTTCAGTTTCCCGATGTGATGCAGCCTTACACTGGCGATTGTTTGAGAATGGAGTCCTCCTCGTTTCTTCGATGACCATGTCGATATCGGGAGAAGAACTGATAGCCATGTGCACGATCGCATGTATCCTTTTGAGCTCGGCATCGTTCCTTTCGATATAATTCTGAAACGTCCCAGTTTCGCTCGGGATCCCTAAGTCTTCCCTTTGGGGGTCGATATTGACGGGACCGCGAAGGTCGTGTCTCCGAGCTTGTTCCGTTAGGCTATCAAATCCTGCTTGATGGAAGGTTCTCATCGTGGATGGAGTTAGATTCTCGGAGATAGAATGGTTCGGTGGTGGGATCAGTGTCCTTGGCTTCCCCTGCCTTTTCGTTGATCCGTTCTGGAATTGGATCGGAGTGCTTCGTGGGCGTTGGGAGCCCAGTATTGATTTGGTCCAATCCACTGTAGCTTAAGCTTCAGTGGGTTATGCCTTGGGGCGAGGGTCGTTGTGAATTTTCTCCCATGTAGCGCCCAGATCGAGCGCTTGGGATCTCTGGAGTACCGAACAGTCCAGCGCTTTGAGGGTTGGACGTCGCTCTTAACGGATCGAGGGGCATTTGATTTCTTTCTCGAATGTTTGCAGCTCGATGCTCTGCGAGCCCCCTTTCGGCTTGATCCAGTCTGTTAGCAACAGATTGGTTGGCGATCCTTTGACTACGAATCTTGTCGATTAGAGTTGTCATCTTTCCTCGGAGTTCGGTTAGTTACCTCGAGTTTGGGCTAGAGGAGTCGGCGAAATCAGTCTGGATTGGGATCGGGTCAGGTCGTTGGAGGATGGTCTGTCTCCAGGGCGGTTCCAGACCCGAGCTCCAGCTCGTTCCGAGATTGATGTCTGATTGATTGGAAGAGATCCATCTTGACATGAAGTCTCGATTGGAGGGATTTGTTGCGTCGGGGCTGTTTCGGTCGCGTCGTTGGCTCCCGCTAACCCAATTGGTGTCACTCTGGTTCCCAAGTCGGGCCCGACAGGATTGATGTCATTGACCGTCAAAGGAGCTGTCCCAGTGGTCTGATTAGGATCCATAATCGCGCTTAGGAAACTTAGATCAGTTTCTTTAGCAAAGATGTTTTTCGTTTATCTTCCCCGCAGTTGGCGCCAAAATATAGAACCTAAAATCTACACTAAGTATTTGATAGTGATCGGGAGTTTGATCTAGGAAAGATAAAAGATGTAGGCAACAATATCTTTAGAACACAACGATGTTAACAGTTTCCATTACGCAAAAATGGACTTTATTGATGAATAGAATCGAATACAATAAGTTGAACTAGATCGAATTACACAAGTGAGATCGATAAATCTAAGAACGGGAAAAAACAAGGTCGATGTATGTGTGTAGCTCTCTCTAGGGTTTTCAATGTCTCCTTCTCCGTGTTCCTCCTTCCTCCTTTGTAGTAAGTCGATCCCGTGATATTCGTAACGGCTCACAGATCTTCGTCTCCTGTTCCGTGATCTCCGCGACCTCGGCGAGACCTCTTCGAACTCGTATTCTCGTTGTGGGCTTCAGCTCCCTAAGGCCCGTGTCTTTGGTCGTGGCCTGTTAGTATATGGACCAAAATTGGTTCCAACATTTGTCCCCCAGCCTCTTTTGATTTAATTGAAAATGGAAAGAGGCGGTTTATCATTTAACCCGAGTCTCTTCGCTTGATGACCGGTATCGCTTGGATTTGATTTGATGATGATTTTTGCCGCCGCTAGGGCGAAGACTAGGTCTTTATTGTTTTTCTCGAAAGCGGTGATAGAGCCGTTAAGGTGGCTTACATATACGTAGACGATCTCCGCGACCTCGGCGAGACCTCTTCGAAATCGTATTCTCGTTGTGGGCTTCAGCTCTCTAAGCCCCGTGTCTTCGGTTGCGGCCCATTAGTATATGGACCAAAATTGGGTCCAACAGTGACCACCTACTAGCGAGGCAGGAAGAGAGGGTAAATCAGAATTCATCTTTCTCAAATCAGGGATGATCTGGTGAGAAGCGCTGTGCATCCTAAATATACGCCCAACCCTTTCCTTTTTAAAGACAGAGAAAAGGAAATCGAATATTTCCAAATCTCCTTGAGAATCGTTAACAAAGGGTGACCGGCCTAGAATGAAGGAAATCCGATCCAGGAAGGAAAAACGCTACTCAGATCACGCTCCCGCCTTTTTCTGGTTCAAAGGATCCTAGCTTAAGAGACTTCGGTTCTCTTCAACAAGAACTCTCCCCAGCCTCATCGTCTCCAGAAAATTCAAGACGCTACTATCAAGCTCCAACTAAGTAAGTTGGAACCAATCCTTGCCCGGGTTCAGGACCGATGAAGCGGAGTCCTGCCTAAGGGGAGCCTGCTGAGAATGAGCAACCCCGGTTGACTTGAGTGCACAGGTTATTCCCCGAGTTCGATGACGAAATTGAACAATAAGGGGAAAACTGTTAGGGAAAAATAACTCGGTATCATTTCCTCCAGCCTCCAGGCAGGACCCACATCCTCGGGTCCCTGATACAGGAACGCTCCAGGTCCCCGCTAAAAGGAACCCTGGGACCAGTCCCAGGGACCGACCTCTCTTCCGAGAAATGGAAGATTTCTGATTAGGAGAACCTTTCATATTTCCGAATATGGAAGAGTTCAACCTAAATCAAACTGACTTCAAGGCGACTATATAAGGGCTCCTAAGTCCCAAAAGCAAAGGATCGACTTCTCTAAGGCTTAGAGACTAGGGTTAGACAGCTAGAATTCGAGTTCTTACCTAATACTTTGTAACCTTGTTTACTTTCGCTTGTTCTACCAAATAAAACGTTTCTTTAAGCCTATCTTCTTATTACTTTACCCAAATCCTCACGAAACATACAAACCTACTCAAAACACATACGATTCTCTAGCTTATCCATCGTTCTGTGGTACTCTAAAAGAGCCTACACAAAAAAACCCCTAACACACTGGACACATGGACTCTTACTCAAGCAAGTATCTGAACATACATGTAGTCTTATCTAGTTCATTTCTTCTCTCTCTTCTCACTTCTTCTCAGCCAATGTCTCCCTTTTCTAAAGGGTATCATTTTATTTTTTTAATTGACAGAGATAATTTGGACATGCTTCCATGAATCAAACTCTAATGGTTGTAGCCACTAGATCCTGTTCACTTCTTTTTGACCTTTATCTTTTTCTAGAATTTTAATGAATCAAGCTTTAATGGTTGTAGCCACCAAATTCTGTTCTTATCCTTTTTAAAACTGAAGGGGAGTGAGGGGGGAGTAGCGACACACATACTTTCTTACCTTCCGGACTTGCAGGAAGAATCCAATCCAATGTATACCAAGCCCGAAGACAAGCAGATTAAGCTCAATTAGGTTGGAGGTCAGCTTTGGTTCCTTCAAACAATATCAGCAAGTGTGGATAATTGGCTGGTGACCCGCTTTGGTATCTCTAGTACACTCTGCGGTCAATAAATCTAAGAATGGTGCTAGAGAGTGGTTAGATAATCCTTCTTGACTCAATAAAACTCTTTTGAAAACATTTTATAAAACTCATAGATAAAATAAATATCAATAAACCTCCCCCAGACATAGATTACACTGTCCTTAGTGTTTATCTAGCCGGAGTTTGGTGGGAAATAAATCATAAGTGCATAAGTAACAAGGTAGAACGATATACCTGCTCGCTGATGTTGATTATCAATCCACGTGTTTGAGTTTTCGTCGGCTGATTCTGGTGTGGTACTGTTGATTGATATCGATCTGGTCTCATCGCTCAGTAGGCCAGGAAATCGTCTCCACGGATCCTTTTTTTATATACCCAAAATAAAGCATAATATTAGTAGAACCTCCCCCTGACTTAAACAACACTGTCCCAGTGTTATACAGTCTAAGATGGTTGGAAGATAAACCATAAGTACTAAATTTAACAAGGTTTCGCGAGTATAACTGCCATTGATGTCAGTATCGCCCAACACAGTTAAGTGGCGATCGATACTTATGATGCTCTGTCGATCGATACGCTGGCCAGCAGTCGATCGATGCTGGTCCTAAACTCATGAACCTTGGATCTCTTTTTTTTTGCATAAAATTTGAAAACGAAAATCAGTAAAAATTAAAACTTAGCTTTAAAGAAAATACCTAATAGTGGGTTGCCTCCCACTTAGCGCTTATTTTTAGTCATTAGCTTGACTTCTAGAGATCTGAATCAGTCCGGATGAGAATGTGAACTTGCTCCAAAACAAGTGTTAGTGTCTCTCTTCCTTATCTTGTTGATGCAGTTGATAAAAGCTCTTGCAGAAACTTTCCCTTGCTCTCCTAGCTCTGGATCACATAGCACCCTAACCATGGTAACAGGTTCTGGACCTCCTCTGCAGCGCACTCTACACTCAAGATTTCCTTCTTGACATTGCGAAGAGACTAGTGACAGGAGATCTGCGTACCTTCTTCTTCTTTTTCTTCTTCCTCTTCCTAGTCCTTCCCCTAGACTTAGACTTTTCAGTCTTGGTCTGTTCTGAAATTCGGAGGGTGTCGATCGATGTGGATGGCTGAATGGCAATCGATTCTCTAGGTAGCCTGTCGACCGATGCTGCTGGCTGAATGTCGACCGATGGTGAAAATGGTTTTGCAGGCTCAAGACTCGAATCGACTGTACGTGCTGGATCTTCAAACATCTCTATGCATGAAATAAACTCCTCACTCTTATTCTTTTCAACAGGATCGTAGAAGAATCTTTCATCAACATTCGTCAAGCAAATCTTATTCTTCTTTAGATCACAAACTGCCCCTACTGTAGCCATGAATGCCCTTCCAGAAAGTAGAGAAGATGTCTTGCCTGATTTGATCTCCACGACAGGAAAGTCCACAGGGATAGTGCATTCCCCTATCTCCACCTTAACATTCTGGATCATTCCTGCTGAGTTTGCTTTGTACTTCTTGGTAGCACACTCGTAAGTTAATCTCGGTTATACTCCTCCTGTAAGTATATTACTTTGAAGCCTTCATTGTGGATATCATATAGTGACACCTTTATTCATTAGGCTCATTTGAATTTGATGTTGTTCTACCTATAGTATATGTCATGAGTGGAGGGAAGAAGTTAGAGCCCAACGTTTGTCAAAATTGCGTGATATGATCATTAGTCTATTATATATATATCATAGCAAACATTTTGTTATTCGTATTCTGAGTAATCTAATCCTTTTATTTGTCATAGGGTCCATACTCACTTAAAATGAAGGTTCCATCTTTAGTCCTAATAGCTCAACAGCGTCTATGGCCATGATGCTAACTACAGATCCAGTATCGCAGAGGTCATCTGGCAAGTCTTGGTCATGTATACAGCATGGAATCAGGAACTTTCCAGGATCTTGCTCCTTCTTCAGAGTCATCTTAGGTTTACGGATGACCTTGTTGAATAGCAGCTCAATGTCCTTATCTGTCTCTCTGCTCTCTCGGAAGAAATTACCAAGTCTGTACTTATAATATGCTTTCCCCGAAAGACATATCCTTAGGAACCCTCTTCACCCTCTTATTAAATTCATCAACTTCCACTTTGTTAGCTTCTCTCCTAAGGTGTTTGGGAATATAGGGTTTCCTAGATTTCACTTTCTTCCCACTTGTAATTCTTTATTCAGTTGCCTGCTGTTCCATGGAAGGTTCGTGTCCATCCATTTGGTGTCGATCGATATCTGGTTTATGTCGTCGATCGATACTTTCAACGAAAGAGGTTTCAGCTAGGATCGATTGCTCTTGCTCCGGTGCCTCTGCATGTTGCTGACTGGTCTCCTCTGGTGTCTTTAAACAAACTGATGTTTGAGATTGGTTTCGAGTTGCATTCAAGCGGTCTGCATCCATGCTTGGTAAACGCACTCGATATGTCAAAGGCGGGCATCGATTGCCGCTCGGCTGCTGTTGCCGTTCAGTGTTCACATCTTGTTGTCGATCAATGTTTTCCCTTTTAGAACAGTACAGGATGGGAGGATGAGGGTATCGTGCGGTGAAGTCTGAATGGATCTGAATTCGAACAGTTTTTTCGATCCCAAAAGTGGTGTCGATTGATGCTCGGCTGATGATGTCGATCGGTGCTCAGTTGTTGGTGTCGATCGACACCAGTACGAGCTTCCTATGGTCATGGAGCTTTCGACTAGAAACGCATCTTCTTCCAGCTGCTCCTGCTCGAGCACTTCCCCAAAGTCATTATCTGAGATGGTATCAACATGGTGCCTCTCACTTTCCACAGCTTTCCCTTTGACCATAGCTTCTTGCTTCTTCACAGCTTCTGCAGTCTGAGAAACCTGGGTATCCAGCATCATGACATGGACATCTAAGGTTTCAAATTTTCTATTCAGCTCTTTGTAGAGAACATCCAACCTCAGATTTAAGTATGCACTCGTCTCCTGCTGAATTTCCAGGACCTTCTCTATCATAGATTACATCGTTTATATATGGCCCTGATCCTCATCCTTCTCAACAGCATGTTCTACCAACGAGACTTCATGTACATAACCAATGTTGGCTTCAACTATCTTGTCACCATCTATTACAGCCTATCTCATCTTGTGCATATCCAAATTCTTGGAAACTTTTCTTGACACTCAGTTCTCAATCAATTCCTTAGCTTCCTCTAGGATCCTTGTCTCGAAGTTTCCTTCGCTTGCAAGATGCAGCCTTATATAATATCGCACATCAATACCCTTGCAAAACCTCTTCAACGACTGAATCTCTGTAAAACCATGATGTGGACAGTCCTTTTGGTATCTCCTAAACCTCTCCCAAGAGCTTTTGAAAGCTTCTCTAGGTCCCTGAGAGAATGGCCAAATCTCATCTCTTATCTCTTCAGCCTTTTCATCATAAAAAAATTTAGTCAAAAACGCAGTCCTGACATCATTCCAGGTAGTGAGAGATCTTGGTGGTAATTGCTTCAGCTATCTAATCGCATTCCGAGAAAGAGAATATTTGAACAGCTTATAGATGATGTAGTCTCAATATGATCCAAGGGATTTTCATGTGGAAGACCATGAAAAAGGTGCTAATCCAATAGAACCAGTATGCGGGTTTCATATTAACTCCTTGGATCGCTGGAGGTTGAATTGCATTCCTATTGGTATAGAACTGACTCGACAGGATCCATTCTGCCATCGTTCTCTGTCGAAGAACTCTATCAACCTCTGTAGCAGCAGATGTGTCAAGGATTACAGCCCTATGTGCATATACTTTATGACCTGCTGCATTACACATATGACCCTCAGGGTCATGCAGGTCTCCATTCTCATTCCTTGTCAGCACAGGAGCCGCGACCATGTTGTCTGTTCGCGGTTTGGTATCTATCGACGCTAGATTTGAAGTGTCGATCGTTGCTCTCTCACAAATGTCGATCGACGAAGAAGAGTTGGTGTCGATCAATGCTGCACGTTTCTCTTTGCGGGTCGTGCGTTCCAGTCGTGGTGGGTCTGAGAAGAATAGTAATTCCTCCTTGCTGCTTTTGGTACAATTGGGCATGTACCTGAAAAACAAGAAAAAACTTTTGTGAATAACTTAAAACAGTAAATAAAACCTAGACTAAACCTAATAATCAAGTCTAATGGCGATCAAAGCTCCCCGGCAACAGTCTCAAATTTGATATCACTCAAATTACCCTAAGGAGTGATTTGTACCCTCTCAAATAAGAGGTTGAGTTGTAGCACTTAGGGATCGAATCCCCAAAGAGCTAGGGCACACAATAGACTATAGAAATCAAGATTAAGCTAGGCAAACAGTTTATAAAACAGTAAATAAATGAATGCAAGGTGAACAAAGTAGTTGTTCGATTGGTTAATTGAGGTTGTAACCAATTAGGAGAAATAGCTAGACTAAGAGATTTATCAATCAAGAGATTCAATACTACAATCAAGGATGCTAAGGGTTTTATAGATTCAATTCTAGAACTCGATTTTAATAAGTAGCAATCCAGCTTTCGCATGCAATTGCTAATCAGCTGTCTAAGTCCTATGTTCCAGCTTTCGCGTGCGGACCAGAAGTCAAGCTAAATGACTATAACAAAGCGCTGAGTGGGAGGCAACCCACTATTAGGTAATTTCTTTCAGTTTAGTTTTGATTGTCACTGATTCAAGTTTTTATTTATTGTAGATCAAAAAAAAAGACAGATGAACAGTAACTACAGTTGTGTAGCAACCGCACTGTAGCAGATGCACTGTAGCATCGATCGACACTGTAGCAAGGAAATCGATCGACACTGTAGCAAAAAATCGATCGACACTGTAGCAAAAAACCAGGAGTTACTGTAGCAGTGTTACTGTAGCAGGACAGTGTTCATCGGAAAAAAGTTATGTTTTATTTGTTATGTTTTATTAGTTATCTTTTACTGACTTTTAGTGTTTTTGTTTATGATAGGTAAAAGGAAAAAGATCTTTTACTGACTTTTAGTGTTTTTGTTTATGATAGGTAAAAGGAAAAAGATCCAAGGAAAAAGAGTTGATATACAAGAAGCGATCGACGATAACAGGCCATTTTCGGTCGACAGAGCATCATGAGTATCGATCGATCGCCAGTTAACTGTCTCGATCGACGCTCACCATCAGTGATTAGGTATAACGTTTCACCTTGTTAAATATTGTCCTCATGTTTTATTTCCCTACCAATCTTAAAATGTATAACACGGGTGAAAGCGTTGTTAAAGTGTGGGGGAGGTTCTACTAAATATACTAAAGTGGATCAATCTGTCAACTATTCACACTTCCTGAGATTGTTTGAAGGAATCAAAGCTGACCTCTAACACTAACCCTGACACAACTGCTTGTCTTGGGGCTTGGTATACATGAGATTGGATTCTTTAAACAAGTCTGGAAGGTAAAGCCTTGTGTAGATTTATCACCTTTTATCTATCTATTTCGACCCTAGATTTATAGGTAGAGCTATTTATTTTCAAAAAAAAAACGAAAAAGAAGGAAAAAGAAAAAAATAATATACAAAAAAAAAATATATATATATAGGTGTTAGTTAGGTGGAATCTGAACAGGACTTGGTGGCTACAACCATTAAGGCTTGATTCATAAGGATTCCAACAAAAATAATTCGAACGGGACTTGGTGGCGGCAATCATCAAGGTTCGATTCACATGAATTCTTGGATATAGGTCAAAAGGAAGTGAACAGGACTTGGTGGCAACCACCATTAAGGCTTGATTCATGGAAGTCTGTCCAATGTTGGTCAATGATCTTGCAATATAAGCAGACTTTGACTGAAGAGAGAAATTAGTAGAGAGAAAAGATATGAACTAACTTTTACCTGCAGATCCAGATACTTGTTTGAAAATCCTTGCATCCTGTGATTGATGCTCCTAAGGTAAAGCTTGCACTTTTATTTATGCTAGAAATGAGGTTGGTAGAGGGGAATTTCAGGCAGGATTTGCTAAGTTCTTGGCTAGGTGAATTTGGTTGCTAAGCTAGGATATGGTATAATGTGCTTTTGTGATTAAGATTTCTTAGATGTGGATTGCAATATTGTAGAGTGATGATTCTAAGTTTTAAATCATGTGAATCTTTGCTGTTTTCAAACCTTTTTCAGAGAGACTGCCAATCTGTTTTGCTTGAGGAAAAGCAAAAAGGATAAGTCTGGGGGAGTTTATTTAGAGTGTTTACAGGCTCAGGGACGATTTGGAGGAAAGTGGTGATTTTGGTGTCTTTTGGAGCTTTTTGAGGTGCAGAACTGCACAGACGCGTCGGATGTCTAGCTATGGACTGTGACCTTCCCACCGTTAGACTGATCCCATATTTTCATACAAGATAGATCTTTGAGTTAGCTTTCCAATGCCACCAGTTTGAGGTCAAGCAGCATCCTGTAGCAGAGGTTATGCCCGTTTTTCTGAGGAGTGGTCAGTCTACCTCGCGAGAGGAAACTGCCGAGAAGAGGAACGTATGTCGATCGATGCAGCACTCTTGACATCGATCGATATGGATGCCAGAATGCGGGCCGATCATATTTTATGACCGACTGAAAGCCCAGAAGCAACCACAAATTACCAGAATACCCTTGGACGACCAGAAACCCTATTTATGTTATTTATAAGCCATTGTTGACGGCTACGCTATCTAAGCTTTCTTAAATTCATTGTTCTTAGTTAGGAGAGAAAGGAGGAACTCTTTCAGAGTCCTCCTGGAACTCAATTGTCTTTGGTTTTATATCTATTGCAATTTCATCTATTCTTTCTATGATTTATGTGACAAACTTCATGTCTGAATAGATCCACCTATTAGGTTTAGGGTTCAGATAGGTTATGAGGGATTAGCCCAAAATATAGAACTGCTAAGTTGTGATATTCATCATAGGATTGTTCTTACTGCTTGTGTTCTAGAGTCATGAACTAGAACCCTGATCTTAAAATCATTAGGCACAATGCCATCGCTTGGTCTTTTCTTTTCTCTGAACTGAATTCTATTGAGCTAGGATTGCTAGAACATACGAGAGTTGATTTAGGAACCCTGGTGGACACATATTCAACCCGATCGTAAAGCTTGCTATAAGTGATATCGATCGATGATCCAATAGATTAATCGATCGATATTGTGAAAGGTGTATCGATCGATATTCCTATAGAATAATCGATTGACACTTTCTACAGATCAACATGCGAGAGCTGAGATCTTAGATCTAGTGATAGATAATCTAGACAAGCGAGAGCTGGTACATTATTGTTATTGTTTGAGTTCTATAATATCTTGCAAACAACAATTAGCCTCTATATCATTATAATCATGATTACTTGAATAGAAACCCTAGATTTAGCAACCATCCTTCCATTAAACAACTCCTTGCCAAGCTGAACAATTGTCTTGTTCAACTTGTTGACTGCTTTATAAACTATTAGCCTAGCTTAATTATACAACTATTAGATCTAATTGGTTCCCTAGCTCCCTGTGAATTCGATCCCTCAGTACTACAACTCGGTCTGTTATTTGAGAGAGTATAAATCACTCCTTAGGATAATTTGAGTGAAATTAACCCCTACGAGGCTACATAGCCCGCTTCAATCAAGAGAAGGTGGCTATTCCCGAATGCAGCATCCCCATTGCTATCTCTGCCTTCAAGAGAGGCTTGCTCCCCGATCAGGACCTCAATAAGGAGTTAACCAAATACCAGTGCAAAACCATGGAAGACGTCCTATCTCGAGCCTGGGCAAAGGTAAAATGCGAGGAAAATGTTGCCAGCTGCGCTAAGGCACAACAAAAGCAAGATCCCAGGACAATCAGATCAGACCAAACCGAGCGAGACGAGAAACCCTCTCGAAGACTAGCCAGGGATTACGGAAATCGAAACCGGGGCAGATACCAGAACTGGCCGATCGAGAAGGCGGATGGGATGGCAGTGTCCACGTGGCCAGACATCTCTCACCTCTCCTTCTCAAGGCCGGAGCTGATCAGTGTTCTGAGGCAGATGGGCCAGCAGGTCAAGTGGCCTCAGAAGATGAAAGCACCTGACTCTTTCCGGAACCCTTGTTTCTGGTGCGACTTCTACCGAGACCACGGTCACAAAATGGAGGACTGCATCGCACTGAAGATCAAGGTCAACGAGTTTCTTAAGAAAGGACACCTCAGGGAGTTCCTTTCCGAGAAGGCCAAGAGCCATCTAAGCAAAGAGACAATAGGAAAGCCCACTGAAGCTGCTCCCGTCTCGCCACCTCGACAAGACCGAGTGATTCATGTCATATCGGGTGGTTCGGAGATCAGCGGCATAAGCCACGCAGCCGCGAAGAAAAGCACCTGGAACGCCAAGCCCGGCCTAGAGGCAGCCAAGCAAAAACGCATACTCCTAGGTACGGACGAAATAAGTTTCACGGCCAAGGAGCATAAGAAAGTTCTCACCCCACATCACGACGCCTAATAGACCATGGGATCTTACCCACTGTTAGCCATGGTTAATTAGTGTTTTAATAACTAATTACTATTATATAAAGTCTATTTAGAGTATTTACAGGTTCAGGTACGTTCTGGAGAAATATGGTGATTTTGGAGCCTTTTAAGGTGCAGAAATGCACAGATGCGTCAGATGTCTAGCTATGGATAGAAACCTTCCCACTGTTATATTTAGTCCATAGTTTGACACAAGATAGATCTTTGAGTTAGGTTTCCAATACCACCGGTTTGAGGTCAATCAGCATCTTATAGTAGAAGTTATGCCCGTTTTAATAAAGAGTGATCAGTCTGCCTCGCGAGAGGAACCTGTCAATGAGATGAAGATTATGAAACAGCATTGGTGTCGGTCGACAGTGATGCCAGAATATGGGCTGAGCATATTTTATGACCGACTGAAGCCCAGAAGCAACCACAAATTACCAGAATATCCTTGGCGACCAGAAACCCTATTTATGTTATTTATAAGCCAGTGTTGATGGCTGCACTATCTAAGATTTCTATTCTATTGTTTCTCTTAGGTTAGGATAGAATGGAGGAACTCGTTCAGACTCCTCCTGGAACTCCTTTGGTTTTTTTATCTATTCTATTACCGTTTTATATCTATTCATCTATGATTTTCTATGACAACTTCATGTCTAAATAGATCCACCAGTTAGGTTTAGGGTTCAGATATGATAAGGGATTAGTCCAAAATATATAATTGCTAAGTTGTTAGGATATCCATCAATTTAATTGAACTTACTGCTTGTGTTTTAAAGTAGCTTACTAGAATCATGTTGTTAGGATAATTAGGCGCAAGCGAGAGCATGGTCTATTGCCTGGACCATTCATATTGTGTTAGGATTGCTAGAGAAAGAAAATAGTTGATCTAGAAACCTAGTGAACATAGTTCAAACCTGGTCGCTAAAGCTTGCTAGAAGGATCGTCGATCGACAACTCGGTAGTTGTATCGATCGATGGTCTGAAAGGTGTATCGATCAACAGCTCATTGATAGCGTCGATCGACACTTTCTCAAGATCAATATGCGAGAGTTGAGATCTTAGATCTAGGAATAGGTAATTTAAACATGCAAAATTTGATAGATTATTGCTTAGTTTGAGTTCTAGAATATCCAACCTTAGTCTCTATACTACTATAATCCTGATTTCCTGAATAGAAACCCTAAATCTAGCAAACCATCCTTCCATCAAACCCCAATCAATCAATCGAGCAATTAACTTGCTCACAAATCTGTCTTTTATATTTAATCATTAAATCAACCTAGCTTAATCAAACTTAATAAGATTTAATTGGTTCCCTAGCTCCCTGTGAATTTGATCCCTAAGTACTACAACTCGACCTCTTATTTGAGAGATTATAAATCACTTCTTAGGGTAATTTGAGTGATATGAATTTGGCGCCGCTGGGGCGCTTTAATCACCATTAGATCTTGTTTAGTTAGATTTAGTCTTGGTTTTACTATTGTTAAAAAAACTGATAAAATATTTTCTTCTGTTTCAGGTATATACATCTTAGTACCAAGAACAACAATGAAGAGAGGATTTAGGGGTTCTTCAAAGAAGGAGCCTGCTGATTCACACACGATCCGTAAGTCTACGAGGGAAGTATCGATCAACACCCTCCAAGCAACAGCGATCGACAGCGTGGACCAGAAATCGATCGACAGGAACACAACCCCGAACCACCCGATATGACATGGATCACTCGGTCTTGTCGAGGTGGCGAGACGGGAGCAGCTTCAGTGGGCTTTCCTATTGTCTCCTTGCTTAGATGGCTCTTGGCCTTCTCGGAAAGGAACTCCCTGAGGTGTCCTTTCTTAAGCAACTCGTTGACCTTGATCTTCAGTGCGATGCAGTCCTCCATTTTGTGACCGTGGTCTCGGTGGAAGTCGCACCAGAAACTAGGGTTCCTGAAAGAGTCAGGTGCTTTCATCTTCTGAGGCCACTTGACCTATTGGCCCATCTGCCTCAGAACACTGATCAGCTCCGGCCTTGAGAAGGAGAGGTGAGAGATGTCTGGCCACGTGGACACTGCCATCCCATCCGCCTTCTCGATCGGCCAGTTCTGGTATCTGCCCCGGTTTCAATTTCCGGAATCCCTGGCTAGTCTTCGAGAGGGTTCCTCGTCTCGCTCGGTTTGGTCTGATCTGATTGTCCTGGGATCTTGCTTTTGTTGTGCCTTGCTTGGCTGGCAACATTTTCCTTGCATTTTACCTTTGCGCAGGCTCGAGATAGGACGTCTTCCATGGTTTTGCACTGGTATTTGGTTAACTCCTTATTGAGGTCCCGATCGGGGAGCAAGCCTCTCTTGAAGGCAGAGATAGCAATGGGGATGCTGCATTCGGGAATAGCCACCTTCTCTTCATTGAAGCGGGCTATGTAGCCTCTTAGGGGTTAATATCACTTAAATTATCCTAAAGAGTGATTTATACTCTCTCAAATAACAGGCCGAGTTGTAGTACTTAGGGATCGAATTCACATGGACCTAGGGGACCAATTAGATCTAATAGTTGTATAATTAAGCTAGGCTAATAGTTTATAAAGCAGTAAATAAATATAGCAAAGCAGTAAATAAAGCAGTCAACAAGTTGAACAAGACAATTGTTCAGCTTGGCAAGGAGTTGTTTGATGGAAGGATGGTTGCTAAATCTACGGTTTCTATTCAGGTAATCATGATTATAATGATATAGAGGCTAATTGTTGCTTGCAAGATATTATAGAACTCAAACAATAACAATAATGTACCAGCTCTCGCTTGTCTAGATTATCTATCACTAGATCTAAGATCTCAGCTCTCGCATGTTGATCTGTAGAAAGTGTCAATCGATTATTCTATAGGAATATCGATCGATACACCTTTCACAATATCGATTGATTAATCTATTGGATCATCGATCGATATCGCTTCTAGCAAGCTTTACGATCGGGTTGAATATGTGTTCACCAGGGTTCCTAAATCAACTCTCGTATGTTCTAGCAATCCTAGCTCAATAGAATTCAGTTCAGAGCAAAGACCAAGCGATGGCATTGTGCCTAATGATTCTAAGATCAGGGTTCTAGTTCATGACTCTAGAACACAAGTAGTAAGAACAATCCTATGATGAATATCACAACTTAGCAGTTCTATATTTTGGGCTAATCCCTCATAACCTATCTGAACCCTAAACCTAACAGGTGGATCTATTCAGACATGAAGTTTGTCACATAAATCATAGAAAGAATAGATGAAATTGCAATAGATATAAAACCAAAGACAATTGAGTTCCAGGAGGACTCTGAAATAGTTCCTCCTTTCTCTCCTAACTAAGAACAATGAATTTAAGAAAGCTTAGATAGTGTAGCCGTCAACAATGGCTTATAAATAACATAAATAGGGTTTCTGGTCGTCCAAGGGTATTCTGGTAATTTGTGGTTGCTTCTGGGCTTTCAGTCGGTCATAAAATATGCTCGGCCCGCATTCTGGCATCCATATCGATTGATGTCAAGAGTGCTGCATCGATCGACATACGTTCATCTTCTCGACAGTTTCCTCTCGCGAGGTAGACTGACCACTCCTCAGAAAAACGGGCATAACCTCTGCTACAAGATGCTGCTTGACCTCAAACCGGTGGCATTGGAAAGCTAACTCAAAGCTCTATCTTGTATGAAAATATGGGATCAATCTAACTGTGGGAAGGTCACAATCCATAGCTAGACATCCGACGCGTCTGTGCAGTTCTGCACCTCAAAAGGCTCCAAAAGACACCAAAATCACCACTTTCCTCCAAATCGTCCCTGAGCCTGTAAACACTCTAAATAAACTCCCTAGACTTATCCTTTTGCTTTTCCTCAAGCAAAACAGACTGGCAGTCTCTCTGAAAAAGGTTTGAAAACAGCAGGGATTCACATGATTTAAAACTTAGAATCATCACTCTACAATATTGCAATCCACATCTAAGACATCTTAATCACAAAAGCACATTATACCATATCCTAGCTTAGCAACCAAATTCACCTAGCCAACAACTTAGTAATTCCTGCCTGAAATTCCCCTCTACCAACCTCATTTCTAGCATAAATAAAAGTGCAAGCTTTACCTTAGGAGTATCGATCACAGGATGCAAGGATTTTCAAACAAGTGTCTGGATCTGCAAGTAAAAGTTAGTTCAGATCTTTTCTCTCTACTAATTTCTCTCTTCAGTCAAAGTCTGCTTATATTGCAAGATCATTGACCAAGATTGGACAGACTTCCATGAATCAAGCCTTAATGGTGGTTGCCACCAAGTCCTGTTCACTTCTTTTTGACCTATATCCAAGAATTTATGTGAATCGAACCTTGATGATTTCCGCCACCAAGTCCCGTTCGAATTATTTTTGTTGGAATCCTTATGAAGCAAGCCTTAATGGTTGTAGCCACCAAGTCTTGTTCAGATTCCACCTAACTAACACCTATATATATATATATATATTTTTTTTTTTATATATTATTTTTTCTTTTTCCTTCTTTTTTTTTTTTTTTAAAATAAATAGCTCTACCTATAAATCTAGGGTCGAAATAGATAGATAAAAGGTCATAAATCTACACAAGGCTTTACCTTCCAGACTTGTTTGAAGAATCTGATCCCATGTATACCAAGCCCCAAGACTAGCAGTTGTGTCAGGTTTAGTGTTGGAGGTCAGCTCTGATTCCTTCAAACAATCTCAGGAAGTGTGAATAGTTGACAGATTGATCCACTTTAGTATCTTTAGTACTATCTGCAATTAGTAAATCTAGAATGCTGCTAAAGAGTGGTTAGATAACATGCAAAAATCAAATAAGTTCATTATCCCCTTCTTGACTCAACAAAACTCTTTTGAAGACATTTTTATAAGACTCATGAACACACTAATATTAGTAAACATCCCCCCAGACTTAAAGTACACTGTCCCTAGTATATATCTAGTCGGAGTTATGGTGAAAAATAATCATAAGTACATAATTTATCAAGTAAGAACGATGACCTGCTCAGTGTCGATCGACACAATGAAGTGACAATCGATCGTTGTTGATTAAGTGTTGTCGACTGATAGCGACATGGTCTCATCAGTCGATGGCTAGAGCAATCATTCGACACAATGAAGAGACAATCGATTGTTGGATCTGAACTGCTGTCGATTGATATCGAACTGGTCTCATCGGTCGATATGCTAAGGAATCGTCTACTCGGATTTTTTTTTTTAAATAGCTAACTATAACACAAAATATTAGTAGAACCTCCCCCACACTTTAACAACGCTTTGACCAGTGTTATAGATTCTAAGATGGTAGGGAAATAAACCATGAGGACAATATTTAACAAGGTGAAACGTTATACCTGATCACTGATGGTGAGCGGCGATCGATCGATACTCGTGATGCCCTGTCGACCGAAAATGGCCGGTTATCGTCGATCGCTTCTGGTATATCAACTCTTTTTCCTTGGATCTTTTTCCTTTTACCTATCATAAACAAAAACACTAAAAGTCAGTAAAAGATCTTTTTCCTTTTACCTATCATAAACAAAAACACTAAAAGTCAGTAAAAGATAACTAATAAAACATAACTTTTTTTCCGATGAACACTGTCCTGCTACAGTAACACTGCTACAGTAACTCCTGGTTTTTTGCTACAGTGTCGATCGATTTTTTGCTACAGTGTCGATCGATTTCCTTGCTACAGTGTCGATCGATGCTACAGTGCATCTGCTACAGTGTGGTTGCTACACAACTGTAGTTACTGTTCATCTGTCTTTTTTTTTTGATCTGCAATAAATAAAAACTTGAATCAGTAACAATCTAAACTAAACTGACAGAAATTACCTAATAGTGGGTTGCCTCCCACTCAGTGCTTTGTTATAGTCATTTAGCTTGTCTTTGGAGATCTGATTTAGTCCGGATGAGAATGAGAACATGCTCCAAACAAGTCTCAATGTCTACTCTCTGAAGCTTTATCATTCTTGTGTGAAAGCCTCCTCCATAGACTCCTCTCTTTTGTCTATCATCTCAGCAATAAGGAGTGCTCGAACCTTTGCAAATGGCTTTGAGAAGCATCTGCTGCGCACTCTGGATTTCCTGATACCATCTGAGAAGCGAGGAATTAATGATACTTGAGGACCGTCTTTGATCCTTTTTTCTTCTCCCAATTCCTCCTCTTCTTCCCCCATACTTGTCTGATCGCGTAGTGGTATCTCCATCCCTAAGATTTTCACATACATCGAATTCTTTCTGTTATGATATGCGCCTAGTGTCGATTGACGATGAAGTGGTAGTGTCGATCGATGGTGAAGGTGTAGTATCGATCGATGGTGAAGTGGTAGTGTCGATCGATGGTATCTGGTCGGTGTTGACTGATGATGCTTCTGCTGGGTCCTTATCGACTTCATCTCTAAATCGCAACCCTCTCTGAGAAGCTTCTACGTGCTGATGATCAGCCAATACCTTATTGTAAGAACTGAACTGCATACTTCAATCAGGTGGAATAGGAGATTCAGCTTCAAATACAGCGGATGGAACCACAATCTTCACAGGATCATGTATCCTCTTCACTCTTTTGTGAAACCCAGCAGCTTCTTCTGTTCAGATAGGTGGTCTCTGATGTTTAGGGACAGTAAGGTGTCTAGCAATGGGTATCGATCGATATTAGGTGGGTGGTGTCGATCGATAATTGGTTGGCGGTGTCGATCGATGTTGGGTGGGTTTTGATCGATGATGTGAATTTTTTGTCGATCGATCTCAGCAGGTTGGTGTCTATCGATGCTAGCCTTTGAAGTTTCCAGATCTCCTCTCGAAGTGTGTTAATCGTCATCAAGCTTCTTCTCTGAATTCTGATCCATCTCCTCAAGCCATTCCTCCAGCTCTAAGAAGTCTTCCATAGGGGCTTCTTTTTCTACATCGTCGATCGATGTTGAGGTTGTACCCTTGGTAGACGTTGAGGTTGTGTCTTCAGTACCAGCTTCCTCTACTCTGCTCAGCTCTCCAGACACATGTTGTTCATCCCTTTTTGCCATAATGTTGTCGAGCACCTGTATTGGAATCATATACTCCTCATCTAACGATGCCAAGAACCTGTCCCATTTATCATTTTTCTCCGTTTCTTGAATTGCTTCAGCATCATCAAGAAATTTGTAAAGGGAGGCTCTTTCAGTGTCATCCTAGCTGGTTAGATATCCTGGTTGCAGTTGACTGAACCATCTGAATGCATCCCCAGAGATAGAATAGGGGAAGATTTTGCAGAGCATGTGGTATTCAGACACTTCATTCTGCTCACTCCTTGACACGAGATCCTCAAGCTCCTTGATGTGGTTTCTGGGGTCTTGGTGAGGAAGGCCCTGGAAGGGGTCTTGACCTACCCAATCATACCACTCTCGGCTCAGGTCAAAGTCATTCATCTCAGCAACATCAATCACATCGGGGATCACAGCACCCTGAGCATTAATTAACTGTCCTGCGCAGTTGCGAGTGCGACCTTCTTCGTCTCTTAACATCCCATTCTCATCGACCTTAAGAATAAGCACTTCCACCTTCTCTACCTCCAAACAAGTGGTGTCAGACGGCAGATGAATAGTGTTGATCGACGGTTGATAAGCAGTGTCGATCGACGGTTGATGGGCAGTGTTGATCGACTTCAGGTGATCAGTGTCGATTGACGTCAGGTGAACAGTGTCGATCGATGTTGGGTGAACAATGTCGATCGACGTCAGGTGATCCGTGTCGATCGACATCAGGTGAACAGTGTTGATCGACGATGGTTGAACATTATCGATCGACGTTGGATGAACAGTATCGATCGACGCTTGGATTTCTACGCTGCCAATCGCTGCTTGGAGGGTGTCGACTGCCCTCTTAGACTTATGGATCACGCGTTCCAAATCCAGTGGCTCTACTAGTAAGAAACCTTATTCCCTTGCTGCTTCTGGTACTCATATGTATGCAATAGTAAAACCTAGACTAAATCTAACTAAACAAGATCTAATGGTGATCAAAGCTCCCCGACAACGGCGCCAAATTTGATATAACTCAAATTACCCTAAGGAGCGATTTATACTCTCTCAAATAAGAGGTCGAGTTGTAGTACTTAGGGATCGAATTCACAGGGAGCTAGGAACCAATTAGATCTAATAGTTATATGATTAAGCTAGGCTAATAGTTTATAAAGCAGTAAATAAATATAGCAAACCAGTAAATAAAGCAGTAAACAAGTTGAACAAGACAATTGTTCAGCTTGGCAAGGAGTTGTTTGATGGAAGAATGGTTCCTAGATCTAGGGTTTCTATTTAGGAAATCATGATTATAATGATATAGAGGCTAATTGTTGCCTGCAAGATATTATAGAACTTAAACAATAACAATAATCTACCAGCTCTCGCATGTCTAGATTATCTATCAATAGATCTAAGATCTCATCTCTCGCATGTTGATTTGTAGAAAGTGTCGATCAATTATTTTATAAGATTATCGATCGATACACCTTTCACAACATCGATCGATTAATTTATTAGATCATCGATCGATATCGCTTCTAGCAAGCTTTACGATCGGGTTGAATATGTGTTCACTAGGGTTCCTAAATCAACTCTCGTATGTTTCTAGCAATCCTAGCTTAATAGAATTCAGTTCAGAGAAAAGACCAAGCAATCGCATTGTGCCTAATTATTCCAAGATCAGGGTTCTAGTTCATGACTCTAGAACATAAGCAGTAAGAACAATCCTATGATGAATATCACAACTTAGCAGTTCTATATTTTGGCTAATCCCTCATAACCTATCTGAACCCTAAACCTAACAGGTGGATCTATTCAGACATGAAGTTTGTCACAAAAATCATAGAAAGAATACATGAAATTGCAATAGATATAAAAAAACCAAAGACAATGGAGTTCCAGGAGGACTCTGAAGGAGTTTCTCCATTCTCTTCTAACTAA
>NW_026016508.1:55000-121308 GCF_020379485.1 Brassica napus | reverse complement strand
CATGTGCACGCCTAACTCGTCGGTTATGGACCGCGACCGCATTACTCAACCAGAACCCGGTTATAACTATCCCAAACACATCAAAAGGACACGCCAAGTACAGGGGAGTAGAGAAGAATAGATGAAAAGAAAAGAGATATGACACAATCCAAACGCCCATGGCTAGACCGGGTCGGACTGTCCGATGGGTCTTAGCCGATGCTCGGTGGTTACCCCCCTGACCCTGTAAGACCGTTCCTGGTCTCTCGACCAACGGATACGAACTGCTTACTTATTAATCTTTTGCTTGTCTGATTCATTCTAAGTCTTTTCGTGCTAAGTCATATCAAATGAGGTTCATAAACAAGGCACAGATGCACACGCGAATAACAATGTATAACTGTGTATTACTTAGAAACATGAGATTCAATACACAACTCTTAACAGTCTCATAGACAATCACTAGTTCATCTAGCATCATCTAACCACACGTTACACAGCCTCTCACTGACCAAGCCTTCACGGCTCCTTGGCTTGACCAGAACCATCCTTAGTTCCTGAAACCACAACCAGATAAGCATTAATCATAACCGAGAATAGAACGGATTGATTCTACAAACTTGGCTTGTTCCTAGAACTTAGATAAACCTCAGTCAACACAATCATAACAGTATGAACCTACCTACCGTATCTTAAGTCATTCAACCAACACCCCTTGACTTAGAATCAGATAGATAGTCCAGAATAGATAAACAGACACACGAACAGATCTGGATCATCCCCAAAGACCAATCCGTCTAACCGGATAGAACCTTGGTGCGACCGGCCAGTGAAGTTCGGCTCTATGGCCCAACGGACTTCCTTACCTGATCCGGCCTTAGGCCTGGATCCAATCGGCTGAGTGAGCCTCAAGTTTAATCCGGAAGACTTAGCAACCGGTCAGACCTTGCGACTCTACCTTGGCTTAGACAAACCGTGACCTTGTCTTGACTAGACAAGCCATAGGCTGATCCATAAGGATCGGTCCTAACCTGTCCCGAAAGACACCGTTTGGAACATGTACCCTTTGGCCATTCGTGCCTCTTATACAATCATGACTCTTGACAACTCGTGCCTTTTGGGTCATTCCCAACCGTTCGTCCTGACCGCCCAGTCTTGGTGCGATCGGATCATCCCACTAACCGACCCGTGTCTAGGCTAGTGGTTTGGTTATGTTCGACCAAAGCCTAGGGACGTGTCCCTTGGACTCAACCAACACAGCCTTTCGTGTTTAACCAGAGAGAAGAGAAGAGAAACGAATTGAAACAGATAAGGAGAGCCGGATGGGGCTTAGGAACCGAGCAGAGCCGCGGTGCGGTCGCATGGACTGTCCGTTCGGTCTGATGGAGCCATGGCCAATCACATACCTTGTGAACCACGTCTGGGTTCTCCATGCTCTTCTCCTTGTCTTGATCTCCCATTCTTGACCGGAGTTCGTTCTCAAACGATCAGAGTCGCCGGAACACAACACCACCACAATCGGCCTTTCTCTTGGCCGGAACTCTCTCTTTCTGTCTTTCTTTCTCTCTGAGTATTTTACTCTGGAATTGGATAATGAAATCGACCAGAGCCCCCATATTTATAGAAAACGAGGGGTAAGTCTTGCCCCACGAACAGGCATGACTTGCTAGCGAATGGGCACCATCGGCCAAGGTTGTCCCCTTCGGCCACTTGCATCCCTCTCCCTTCTCCCTTTCTGATTGGTTTGGGGTCGGTCACAAGCCCAACCCACGCCCCAAGCCTCCTGGGCATAGCCCACGGCCTTGTCCAAAGACCCAACAGCCCATGGCCTCATGGCCGGACCTCACAGCCCGTCACTGACCCGGGCCCGGACAATCGGCCTAAAGCCCGGACAGTCCGTCTAGCTGAGATGAGCTGACTCTCAGCTGCCTCAGCTGAGTGAGCTAGTAGTCCAGCTAGTGGAGCTTACTTAGTAGGGACTGAGCTGGAGTGAACTGAACCTAGCTTCCTTGAGCTGGCCGAGCTACTCGTCCACTTCATCCAGTTACCGTCTTACTCGTCCTAGCTGTTTCTTAGCTTGTATAAGGTTAAGTCTAAGTTTCCTTATGTCCTTAACCTTCTTTCTCGACCATGGAACGCTTGCCTTGATGTCCTAAGACTGGCTTGCACGTTTCCTCGAACCATGGCCGTCCCAACAATCCTATTAAGGATTGGGGGCGTGACAGACCCTATCTGACTGAACCACGGGGTTGGAGTCCTTCTCCATACCTTTCTCTATGCCTTGGGTATCCATAACCACACGGCCTCCTCTATCTTAAACCGTTCTCCTTGCCGGAGATACTAAACCACCACAACCGAGCCTTTTCCGGCTTGGATCCTCGGTTCTCATTGGGGGACCCCTTTGTTTAGGACGTGTGTCCTTTGTCTCAGACAGAATGAGACTGAATAATACTGAATGCCTTGATCTCTGGTCGTGCATCCTATATATAGGCAACGAAAGGTCATGTGTGAAGGGACACATCCCTTCGAAGCATCCTTTTGGGACAGATCTTGGCCATCGATTACAATCAACGGTCCAGATCATACCTGTTCGGAAATGGAAGGTTCCAGACCTTATAGGCACGTACAACCCAAGCTCAGACTTGATACCCAAGCCCACGGCCTGTCTGTCATGTCCCCGATCCTAGATAGGATCGGCCGGACGGGCCATGGTGCGGGGAGACGCACCAGTCAGGTCATTAGACCTTGAGACAAGCGTATCATGGCCCTGAATGAAGGTTAAGGGCATCAGTCAGCTGAGACTTAACCAGGATACGATGGAAATAAGGGTAAAGGGGCTGGGTGAGTGTTTAGGCAGCTGGACGAGTGTTGGTTTGAGTTCAATCAGCTCGGTTCAGCTGGTAATCAGTTCACCATGATCTGTTCAGCTCACAGGAGCTGGTGGGTTAGCTCAATCAGCTGGGAACAGCTGGGGGTCAGCTCAATCCAGTGAACGGTGCGTTCTGGTTCGGATCAGTGTGGGCGAGTCCGGGACGGTTACTGGGCGAGCCGATGGTCCGGGTGCAGGACGGTTCGACCAAATGGGTCTTAGGCTTGGGATAGGGAGCGGGCAAGCTCCCAGAGTGTGAGCTGAGGCTCAGTGATCGATTTGCCAAAGGAAGAAAAGGGGAGAAACCGCCAAGGGGCGGTTATGGGACGGTTATGGGACGGTTTTGGGAAGAAAGGAAGGGATTTTGGTAACTGTTCGCCCAGGCGGTTGGGGACAGTTTAAATCGTCTTCTCTCTCTCATTTCTGATCATTCTGGTCGGTTTTTACTCATTCCACACAGAGAGAAACACAGAGAAAATTCAAGAGAGAAAGAGAGACAGAAACTTTGGATCGGCCGATTTGATCCAAGAGATTGTTCTTGAGTGTTCCTGGTGTGTTTGGGCGTGTGATCAAGAGGATGGATTTGAGACAGAAAGACAAGGAGAAGGCAAAGGAGAAAGAGAAGGAAGTCGCCCCTGGAGACCGAACTCCTAAGGTGAGAGGTGTGGCCAAGAGTAACCGGACAAGGCCGCGGATGATGGCCGTGTGAGCCTGGCCGGTTTGGATCGATTGGCTACTCCTTACTCTGACTTCTTCTACTCTGTTTCTTCTTATATGTTGTGCTATGGAATGTTTTATGTTGTTACAGGAAAGGATTCATTGATCCTAAGGCCTTGGCCTGATCAAATTCCCATGAAAGTCCCTTGTTCTTGTGTGGGCTGTTCATGGCCGAGATCACTATGATCTGAGCCGATTCTTTTGAATCTGTTTATGGGAATATTTTTCTTCTGAATTATCATGAATTATCATGAATTTTATTTGGTATTTGGATCTCTTTTTAAAGGGGTCAGATTTGACATTTTTGATGATTGTTCTTGACTAGATTGGATCCGACCATGCAATGTGATTTGATTCTTGTTTTGTAATCTAACCTTGTGATTGTGTGGTTGTTTGTGTTGGATCCAGGACCAGAAATGGACCGTGGTAAGGGAAAAGCACCATGAGGACCGCGGCCATGGGAAGATGTGTGGTGATTGGGTTGATTCTGAAAATTGTGTGATTATTGTAGCCTATTGTGCAACTTGTGAACTTATGCGATTCTAGTATGTATTCTATTATTTAGGATGATGAATGATGTATGAACCTTGGTTAATATCTATGAAGTATCTATTTTCATTAGTTGATGCTTGATTGTTTAAGTGTGAATGTTGGAACCTCAAAACTCTGAAAAAGACTTAGAATTATTTAACACTTGAACTTGAATATGAAAGATGGAATTGGTTGCATTGTTTGGTGAGGCCGCGGTCTGGTTGGATTGAGGAATCCAGGATCGGGTCTTACAAGTTGGTATCAGAGCATTCTTGATTCTAGGATTTGTTGGGTTATTGGTTCACCACACACTTGGCCGTTTGGACTCATGGTGAGATAGTTGGGTTCTAAGTAATCTTTTCTACTGATTAACTTAGGAGTGATTGAGGTTTGTGTGTTCAGTTGTGGACTAACCTTTTGTTTGTGTTTGTAACTCCTAAGGGAACAAGAAGGTATAAATCTCGGAAAGGAAAGGAGGCGACTGGGGCGTCTGGAGCAGTGGGGCAGGATGGTGCTGAACAGACCGGAGTGTTACCAGCTGGAACCATTCCAACCACAGTGCTACCGGCTCTGGTGGAGCAGGTGGATAATGCCACCGGACTCCCAGTGGGTCCAACTCTTCCTACTGAGGTTAATGAAACTAATGTGGACGAGCAACAAGAGCAAGTCCATGGAGAAGATACTGGGTCATCCAACGTTGGTGCTGGGAGTGGCCAGAATGTTGATGCAAACAATGTTCGGGTCACTGGTGCTGAGGAGGTCATTGAGCCGACCATAAGGGGCTTGGTGGAAGCTATGCAGGTCATGGGAGCTCAGATAGCCTCCTTGACACAGGCGTTCACACCATTGGTGAACTCGTCCGTAGGACAGGCTAATCCCCCGGTTCGGGTTGCTGCTGGAGTGACTGATGTTGGTGCTGGCCGTGTGGCCGAGGTGATTGAGATAGACCCACCGGTCAGGCCAGTGCATGGTATGGACTACCTGAAGGTGCTGGAGCATATCTCCAAGTTGGGAACCAAACACTTTGCTGGAAGTGTTGATCCTATGGAGGCGGACGAGTGGAGAACCCGGTTGGTTCGGAACTTCAAGTCCACGCGTTGTCCTGAGGACTACCAGAAGGACATAGCAGTACACTTCCTGGAGGGAGATGCACATAACTGGTGGTTAGCTTTGGACAAGCGTACCAATGGCACCATTGAGCATTTTGCTGACTTTGAGGTTGAGTTCAACCATAAGTACTTTCCTGCTGAGGCGTGGGATCGTTTGGAGTCCAAGTTCCTGGACTTGACTCAGGGACGGAGGACTGTTCGTGAGTATGAAGAAGAGTTCAACCGACTCAGAAGGTATGTGGGAAGAGAACTGGAGGATGAGAAGGTTCAAGTCCGAAGGTTCATCCGAGGCCTAAGGGTGGAACTTCGAACCTACTGTTCTGTTTGTAAGTTCCACACGGTTTCTGAGTTGGTTGAGAGGATGGCCTTGCTGGAGACCAACCTCACCGAGGAGGGTAAGCAGAAGCTGAAGAGTGTGGTGGTATCCTCGGGTCAGAGTGGTGACAAGAAGAGGAAGAGGGACTCGACCGAGGAGGGTAAAACCTCAAGTGGTAGGTCAGAGTGCCCTAAGTGTGGACGATACCACGGTGGAGAGTGCTGGAAGGCCATGGGTGCCTGCACTCGATGTGGTAAGATGGATCACTCAGCCAAGGATTGTCCAAGTCCGTTGGGTGAGTCCAGGACCTGTCACCACTGCGGCCAGAAGGGCCACTACCGCAGGGACTGCCCTAAGTTGCAAGGCAACCAAAGTAAGGGACGTGGGGAGGCTAGCAGGCCAGTTCAGGGACGAGGCCAGACCTCCACACCTCGTGTGTATGAGCTATCCAAGGATGTGGATGGGGCTCGGCCTTTCCAAGCGATCAATGGTAACACTCTAGACTACTACTTTTACAATTCCAGTAGAATTGCATGGTATGGAATCTAGGATGGATAGATATACTTTGATGGGTCTTGTGTAGGGACCTTAAGTATTGGTGGTGTGGAAACACACACACTATTTGATACTGGAGCTACACATAGTTTTGTGAGTCCAAGTATGATAGGAAAAGGTTTGTTCCAGTATGGAACATGGGATGGTCCTGAACGAGTGAGTGCGGCCGGAGGGCAAGTTATGAACTCACTCGGTCTGGTTAAGGACATCCCTGTGGTGATCTTGGATAGGCCGATGCCTATAGATCTGATTGTTGTCCCCCTCAAGCATCATGAAGTGATCTTGGGCATGGACTGGTTGGGAAAGTATCGGGCAACTCTAGATTGTCACCGGGGAAGGGTGCAACTTGAGAATGAGTTTGGACCCCCGATCAAGTACCAAGGAATCAAGCCAACCTCTTGTAGTTTGGTGGTTTCAGCAGTCCAAGTAGAACGGATGCTTGGAAATGGTTGTGAGGCCTTTTTGGCTACCATTTACACTGATGAGGTTGTAGGGGCCTGTGACCCAGAGGGTATACCGTTGGTTCGAGAATTTCAGGATGTGTTTGGGGCACTACAGGGCATTCCCCCTGATAGGGCTGACCCATTCATCATTGAATTGGAACCTGGAACGGCCCCGTTATCAAAAAGTCCATATAGAATGGCACCAGCTGAGATGGCAGAGCTGAAGAAGCAACTTGAGGAGTTGCTTGAGAAGGGGTTCATACGCCCTAGTGTATCACCTTGGGGAGCACCAGTCCTATTCGTTAAGAAAAAGGATGGTAGCTTTAGGTTGTGCATTGATTATAGGGGTTTGAACAGGGTGACTGTGAAGAACAAGTACCCTTTACCCAGGATTGATGAGTTGTTGGACCAACTCCGTGGAGCCAAGTGGTTCTCCAAGATTGACTTGGCCTCTGGGTATCATCAGATCCCCATTGCACCAGGTGATGTGAGGAAGACAGCATTCCGAACTAGGTATGGTCACTATGAGTTTGTGGTCATGCCGTTCGGACTGACCAATGCACCTGCTGCATTCATGAAGATGATGAACGGCATCTTCAGGGAATACTTGGACGAGTTTGTGATCATCTTCATTGATGATATACTCGTGTATTCCAAGACAAAGGAGGACCATGAAAGACACCTTAGGGCGGTGTTGGGCCGCCTGAGAGAACAGAAGCTCTTTGCTAAGCTAAGCAAGTGTAGCTTCTGGCAGAAGAGCATTGGATTCCTTGGGCATGTGGTGTCTGATAAAGGAGTCTCAGTGGATCAAGATAAGATCAAATGTATCCAGGAATGGCCACAGCCAAAGAATGCTACGGAAGTGAGGAGCTTCTTAGGGTTGGCTGGTTATTACCGGAAATATGTCAAGGGGTTCTCGAGCATAGCTCAACCTATGACTAAGCTGACAGGCAAGGACGTGAGGTTCACATGGTCTGAGGAGTGTGCGAAAAGTTTTGCAGCACTCAAGAACATGTTGACTAATGCACCTGTCCTGGTGTTGCCTGAGGCTGATCAGCCTTATGTGGTGTATACGGATGCATCCATAACTGGTCTTGGTTGTGTTTTGACACAACATGGGAAGGTGATAGCCTATGCTTCCCGGCAGTTAAGGAAGCATGAGGGTAACTATCCAACCCATGATTTGGAGATGGCTGCAGTAGTATTTGCATTAAAGATATGGAGATCATATCTTTATGGTGCCAGGGTGCAAATACTCACAGACCATAAGAGTTTGAAGTACATATTCACTCAGCCTGAGTTAAACTTAAGGCAGAGGAGATGGATGGAATTTGTTGCAGATTATGATCTGGACATAGCTTATCATCCTGGGAAAGCTAACCTAGTGGCTGATGCCTTGAGCCGCAGAAGGGCTGAAGTGTCATCTGAGAGGGAGGCGGATGAACTGGAAGGGATGATCAGGTCCTTGAACCTCAATACCTTGGTTGGTTCAGATGAGCCACTGGGATTGGAGGCGGTGAACCAGGCCGATCTCCTGACCAGGATCAGGCAAGCTCAGGGCCTGGATGAAAATCTAAAGAAGGTAGCCGCCAATGACAAGACTGAGTACCAGACAACTGACAATGGTACCATCTTGGTCAATGGTAGGGTCAGTGTTCCTAATGATAAGGAACTCAAAGAAGAGATTATGAGACAGGCTCATAAGTCCAAGTTTTCAGTTCATCCTGGACTGAACAAAATGTATAGGGATCTGAAAAGGTACTACCATTGGGTGAGGATGAAATCTGATGTTGCAGAGTGGGTGGCTAAGTGTCCCACTTGTCAACTGGTGAAGGCAGAACATCAGGTTCCCAGTGGTCTACTTCAGAACCTACCCATACCAGAATGGAAATGGGATCACATCACAATGGATTTTGTGACTGGATTTCCCACGACCAGGAATAAGAAAGATGCGGTATGGGTTGTGGTTGATCGGCTGACCAAGTCGGCTCATTTCCTACCCATCAAGAAAGGGGATGGGGTCGACAGGATAGTGCAAGTGTACCTAGACGAGATAGTGAGGTTGCATGGTGTTCCAGCAAGCATTGTCTCGGACAGGGATCCAAGATTTACATCTTATTTCTGGCAGGCTTTCCAAAAGGCCTTGGGAACCAGAGTGAATATGAGCACATCTTATCATCCTCAAACGGATGGGCAGTCTGAAAGGACAATCCAAACCTTAGAGGATATGCTAAGGGCATGTGTGTTAGACTGGGGAGAGTCTTGGGAAAAACACTTACCTTTAGTGGAGTTTGCTTATAATAACAGCTTCCATACAAGCATTGGTATGTCGCCATATGAGGCTTTGTATGGTAGGCCGTGCAGGACACCCCTATGCTGGACCCAAGTGGGGGAGCGTAGCATGTTGGGACCTGAGATTGTAGAACAGACCACTGAGAAGATCAGGATGGTCAAAGAGAAGATGAAAGAGGCGCAGGACCGCCAAAAGAGCTATGCGGACAAGCGTAGGAAACATCTTGAGTTTGAGGTCAATGACCTGGTGTATCTCAAGATGATTACCTTTAAGGGTAGGACCAGGATTTCTGGACGAAAGAAACTGGACCCTAGGTACTTGGGTCCATTCAGGATCATAGAGAGAGTGGGTGCAGTGGCATACAAGTTGGACTTGCCATCGGCAATGGATGCATACCACAATGTGTTCCATGTATCCCAACTCCGGAAATGCTTGTCTGAACAAGACATTGTCTTGCCTGAGGTTCCTGCTGACCTTGGTAAGGACCTGACTTTGGAAACCTTGCCGGTTCGGATTGTGGATCGGTCAGAGAAAGCTATGAGAAAGAAGACAGTTCCCATGATCAAAGTGGTGTGGGATTACAATGGTAAAGACCTCATCACTTGGGAAACAGAAGCAAAGATGAAAACAATGTATCCGGAGTGGTACAGACAATTTCTTCCTGATGAAACACTTAACATGGATTCGAGGACGAATCCCAAGTTAGTGGGGGAGACTTGTCATGTCCCCGATCCTAGATAGGATCGGCCGGACGGGCCATGGTGCGGGGAGACGCACCAGTCAGGTCATTAGACCTTGAGACAAGCGTATCATGGCCCTGAATGAAGGTTAAGGGCATCAGTCAGCTGAGACTTAACCAGGATACGATGGAAATAAGGGTAAAGGGCTGGGTGAGTGTTTAGGCAGCTGGACGAGTGTTGGTTTGAGTTCAATCAGCTCGGTTCAGCTGGTAATCAGTTCACCATGATCTGTTCAGCTCACAGGAGCTGGTGGGCTAGCTCAATCAGCTGGGAACAGCTGGGGTCAGCTCAATCCAGTGAACGGTGCGTTCTGGTTCGGATCAGTGTGGGCGAGTCCGGGACGGTTACTGGGCGAGCCGATGGTCCGGGTGCAGGACGGTTCGACCAAATGGGTCTTAGGCTTGGGATAGGGAGCGGGCAAGCTCCCAGAGTGTGAGCTGAGGCTCAGTGATCGATTTGCCAAAGGAAGAAAAGGGGAGAAACCGCCAAGGGGCGGTTATGGGACGGTTATGGGACGGTTTTGGGAAGAAAGGAAGGGATTTTGGTAACTGTTCGCCCAGGCGGTTGGGGACAGTTTAAATCGTCTTCTCTCTCTCATTTCTGATCATTCTGGTCGGTTTTTACTCATTCCACACAGAGAGAAACACAGAGAAAATTCAAGAGAGAAAGAGAGACAGAAACTTTGGATCGGCCGATTTGATCCAAGAGATTGTTCTTGAGTGTTCCTGGTGTGTTTGGGCGTGTGATCAAGAGGATGGATTTGAGACAGAAAGACAAGGAGAAGGCAAAGGAGAAAGAGAAGGAAGTCGCCCCTGGAGACCGAACTCCTAAGGTGAGAGGTGTGGCCAAGAGTAACCGGACAAGGCCGCGGATGATGGCCGTGTGAGCCTGGCCGGTTTGGATCGATTGGCTACTCCTTACTCTGACTTCTTCTACTCTGTTTCTTCTTATATGTTGTGCTATGGAATGTTTTATGTTGTTACAGGAAAGGATTCATTGATCCTAAGGCCTTGGCCTGATCAAATTCCCATGAAAGTCCCTTGTTCTTGTGTGGGCTGTTCATGGCCGAGATCACTATGATCTGAGCCGATTCTTTTGAATCTGTTTATGGGAATATTTTTCTTCTGAATTATCATGAATTATCATGAATTTTATTTGGTATTTGGATCTCTTTTTAAAGGGGTCAGATTTGACATTTTTGATGATTGTTCTTGACTAGATTGGATCCGACCATGCAATGTGATTTGATTCTTGTTTTGTAATCTAACCTTGTGATTGTGTGGTTGTTTGTGTTGGATCCAGGACCAGAAATGGACCGTGGTAAGGGAAAAGCACCATGAGGACCGCGGCCATGGGAAGATGTGTGGTGATTGGGTTGATTCTGAAAATTGTGTGATTATTGTAGCCTATTGTGCAACTTGTGAACTTATGCGATTCTAGTATGTATTCTATTATTTAGGATGATGAATGATGTATGAACCTTGGTTAATATCTATGAAGTATCTATTTTCATTAAGTTGATGCTTGATTGTTTAAGTGTGAATGTTGGAACCTCAAAACTCTGAAAAAGACTTAGAATTATTTAACACTTGAACTTGAATATGAAAGATGGAATTGGTTGCATTGTTTGTTGAGGCCGCGGTCTGGTTGGATTGAGGAATCCAGGATCGGGTCTTACACTGTCCACAAGAGCCCAACGACTCATGGACCACATGGCCCGCCACTGACCCAGACCCGGACCATAGGCCCGAAACCCGAACAGTCCATCGAGCTGAGATGAGCTGACTCCCAGCTGCCTCAGCTGAGTGAGCTAGTAGCCCAGCTGTTTGAGCTGACTTAACTTGGAACGAGATAGGCTGAGCTTGACCGAGCTATGTCTAGCTGATCGAGCTTCCCGTAAGCATCGCCCAGCTTATGTACAGCTTGTTATAGCTGACTTCTTTCTCTTATAAGGTTAAGTCTCAGCATCCTGACGTCCTTAACGTTCTATCTTGGCCATGGAACGCTTGCCTTAAGGTCCTAAGACCGGCTGGTTCGTTTCCTCAAACCATGGCCGTCCCGATGGTCCTTATCCAGGATCGCGGATGTTAGAACGCTGGTCCATGGACTCAGCACGCTGGTCCATAGACTCAGCACGCTGGCCCTTCCCGTGGACTGTTTGCGTGATTTTGGCCCACGTGGGCTGTCTGTTCAGTACACACAGGACGTCCGTGGGTGTCCGTCAGCACACACAGGACGTCTGTGGGTGTCCGTCAGCACACACAGGACGTCCGTGGCTGTCCGTGTGTGTATGTGTGTGTCCGTCAGCACACACAGGACGTCCATGGCTGTCCATCAGTACACATATCAGCACGTTGGTCCTTGGACTCAGCACGCTGACCCTTCCCGTGGACTGTTCGGGTGATTTTGGCCCACGTGGGCTGTCTGTTCAGTACACACAGGACGTCCGTGGGTGTCCGTCAGCACACACAGGACGTCCGTGTGTGTCCGTCAGCACACACAAAACGTCCTTGGCTGTCCGTGTGTGTCCGTCAGCACACACAGGACATCTGTGGCTGTCCATCAGTACACATATCAGCACGTTGTTCCTTGGACTCAGCACACTGACCCTTCCCGTGGACTGTGCGGGTGATTTTGGCCCACGTGAGCTGTCTGTTCAGTACACACAGGACGTTCGTGGGTGTCCGCTAGCACACACATGAGGTCCGTGGCTGTCCGTGTGTGTCCGTCTGTTTCCGTCAGCACACACAGGTTGTCCGTGGCTCTCCATTAGTACACATATCAGCACGTTGGTCCTTGGAATCAGCACGCTGGCCCTTCATGTGGACTATTTAGCTGATTTTGGCTCACGTGGGCTGTCTGTTCAGTACACACAGGACGTCTGTGGGTGTCCCACAGCACACAGGACGTCCGTGGCTGTCCGTAGCTGTCCGTCAGCACACACAGGACGTCTGTGGCTGTCTGTGTGTGTTCGTGGGTGTCCGCCAGCACACACACAGGACGTCTGTGGCTGTCCGTTGCTGTCCGTCAGCACACACAGGGCGTCCGTGTTTGTCCGCAGCACACACAAGACGTCCGTCTGTGTCCGTCAGCATACACAGGACGTCTGTGGCTGTCCATCAGTACACATATCAGCATGCTGGTCCTTGGACTCAGCACACTGGACGTTCGTGGCAGTCCGTGGCTGTCCGTCAGCACAGACATGATGTATGTGGCTGTCCGTCAGCACACACGTGACGTCTGTGGCTGTCCGTGTGTGTCCGTCAGCACACACAGGACGTCCGTGGCTGTCCATCAGTACACATATCAGCAGGCTGGTCCTTGGACTCAGCACGCTGGCCCTTGCCGTGGACTGTTCGGGTGATTTTGGCCCACGTGGGCTGTCTATTCAGTACACACAGGACGTCCGTGGGTGTCTGTCAGCACACACAGGATGTCCGTGTGTGTCCGTCAGCACACACAGGACGTCCGTGGCTGTCTGTGTGTGTCCGTGTGTGTCTGTCCGCACACACAGGACGTCCGTGGCTGTGCATCAGTACATATCAGCACGCTGGTCCTTGGACTCAGCACGCTGGTCCTTGGACTCAGCACGCTGGCCCTTCCCGTGGACTGTTCGGGTTATTTTGGCCCACGTGGGCTGTCTGTTCAGTACACACAGGACGCCCGTGGGTGTCCGTCAGCACACACAGGACGTCCGTGTGTGCCTTCAGCACCAACAGGACGTCTGTGGCTGTCCGTGTGTGTCTGTGTTTGTCCGTCAGCACACACAGGACGTCTGTGGCTGTCCATCAGTACACATATCAGCACGTTCGTCCTTGGACTCCGCACGCTGACCCTTCCCGTGGACATTTTGGGTGATTTTGGCCCATGTGGGCTGTCTGTTCAGTACACACAGGACGTCCGTGGGTGTCCGCCAGCACACACAGGACGTCAGTGGCTGTCCGTGTGTGTCCGTTAGCACACACAGGACGTCCGTGGATGTCTGTTTGTGTCTGTGTGTGTCCGTGTGTGTCCGTCAGCACACACAAGATGTCCGTGGCTGTCCATCAGTACACATATCAGCACGCTGGTCCTTGGACTCAGCATGCTGGCCCTTCCCGTGTACTGTTTGGGTGATTTTGGCCCACGTGGGCTGTCTGTTCAGTACACACGGGACGTCCGTGGGTGTCCCCCAGCACACACAGGACGTTCGTGGCTGTCTCATTGTGTTCGTCAGCACACACAGGACGTCTGTGGCTGTCCGCGTGTGTCCGTGTGTGTCCATGTTTGTCCGTCAGCACACACAAGACGTCCGTGGCTTTCCATCAGTACGCATATCAGCACGCTGGCCCTTCCCGTGGACTGTTTGGGTGATTTTGGCCCACGTGGGCTGTCTGTTCAGTACACACAGGACATCTGTGGGTGTCCGTCAGCACACACAAAACGTCCGTGGGTGTCCGTCAGCACACACAGGACGTCTGTGTGTGTCCGTCAGCACACACAAGACATCCTTGGCTGTCCGTGTGTGTCCGTCTGCACACACAAGACGTCCGTGGCTGTCCATCAGTACACATATCAGCACGTTGGTCCTTGGACTCAGCACGCTGACCCTTCCCGTGGACTGTTCGGGTGATTATGGCCCACGTGAGCTGTCTGTTCAGTACACACAGGACGTCTGTGGGTGTCCGCTAGCACACACAGGACGTCTATGGCTGTCCGTGAGTGTCCGTGTGTGTCCGTCTGAGTCTGTCAGCACACACAGGACGTACGTGGCTGTCCATCAGTACACATATCAGCACGTTGGCCCTTCTCGTCGACTGTTTGGGTGATTTTAGCCCATGTGGGCTGTGTGTTCAGTACACACGGGACGTCTATGGGTGTCTGCCAGCACACAGGACGTCTGTGGCGGTCCGTGGCTGTCCGTCAGCACACACAGGATGTCCGTGGCTCTCCGTATGTGTTTGCCAACACATAGAGGACGTCCGTGGCTGTTCGTCAACACACACAGGACGTCCGTGTGTGTCTGTCAGCACACACAGGACATCCGTGTGTGTATGTCTGCACAAATAGGACGTCCGTGGCTGTTCATCAGTACACATATCAGCACGTTGACCCTTCCCGTGGACTGTGCGGGTGATTTTGGCCCACGTGGGCTGTCTATTCAGTACACACAGGACATCCGTGGGTGTTCGCCAGCACACACAGGACGTCCGTGTGTGTCCGTCAGCACACACATGACATCCAAGGCTGTCCGTGTGTGTCCGTGTGTGTCCGTCAGCACAAACAGGACGTCCGGGGCTGTCCATCAGTACACATATCAGCACGTTGGTCCTTGGACTCAGCACGCTGGCCCTTCCCATGGACACTTCGGGTGATTTTGGCCCACGTGGGCTGATTGTTCAGTACACACAGGACGTCCGTGGGTGTCCGCCAGCACACACAGGACGTCTGTGGCTGTCCGTGTGTGTCCATCAGCACACACATGACGTTCGTGGCTATCCATCAGTACACATATTAGCACGCTGGTCCTTGGACTCAGCACGCTGGGCCATAGACTCAGCACGCTGGCCCTTCCCGTGGACTGTTTGGGTGATTTTAGCCCACGTGGGCTGTCCGTTCAGCACACACAGGACGTCTGTGGCTGTCAGCATGTTGGTCTTTGGACTCAGCATGCTGACCCTTCCTGTGGACTGTTCGGGTGATTTTAGCCCACGTGGGGTATCTATTCAGTACACAGAGGACGTCCATGGGTGTCCGTCAGCACACACAGGACGTCCGTCCGTCAGCACACACAGAACGTCCGTGTGAGTCCGTCAGCACACACAAAATGTCCTTCGCTGTCCGTGTGTGTCCATCAGCACACACTGGATATCCGTGGCTATCCGTCAGTACACATATCAGCACGTTGGTCCTTGGACTCAGCACACTAACCCTTCCCGTGGACTGTTTGGGTGATTTTGGCCCACGTGAGCTGTCTGTTCAGTACACACAGGACGTTCGTGGGTGTCCGCTAGCACACACAAGACGTCTGTGGCTGTCCGTGGCTGTCCATGTGTGTCCGTCTGTGTCTGTCAGGACACAAAGGATGTCTGTGGCTGTCCATCAGTACACATATCAGCATGTTGGTCCTTGGCATCAGCACGGTGGCACTTCCCGTGGACTATTTAGGTGATTTTGGCTCACGTGGGCTGTCTGTTCAGTACACACAGGACGTCCGTGGGTGTCCGCCAGCACACACAGGATGTCCGTGGCTGTCCGTCAGCACACACAGGACGTCTGTGGCAGTCCGTGGCTGTCCGTCAGCACACACAAGACGTCCGTGGCTGTCCGTCAGCACACAGAGGACGTCCGTGGCTGTCCATCAGTACTCATACCAGCAGGCTGGTCCTTGAAATCAACACGCTGGCCCTTGCCGTGGACTGTTCGGGTGATTTTGGCCCACGTGGGCTGTCTGTTCAGTATACACAGGACATCTGTGGGTGTCCGTCAGCACACACAAGACATCCGTGGCTGTCCGTGTGTGTCCGTGTGTGTCTGTCCGCACACACAGGACGTCTGTGGCTGTCCATCAGTACATATCAGCATGCTGGTCCTTGGACTCAGCACGCTGGCCCTTCCTGTCGACTGTTCGGGTTATTTTTGCCCATGTAGGCTGTCTGTTCAGTACAAACAGGACGTCTGTTGGTGTCCGTCAGCATACACAAGATGTCCGTGTGTGCCTTCAGCACCAACAGGACGTCTGTTGCTGTCCGTGTGTGTCTGTCCGTGTCCGTCAGAACACGCAGGACGTCTGTGGCTGTCCATCAGTACACATATCAGCACGTTGGTCCTCGGACTCCGCACGCTGACCCTTCCCGTGGACATTTCGGGTGATTTTGGCCCATGTGGGCAGTCTGTTCAGTACACACAGGAGGTCTGTGGGTGTCCGCCAGCACACACAGGACGTCAGTGGGTGTCCGTGTGTGTCCGTCAGCACACACAGGACGTCTGTGGCTGTCTGTTTGTGTCCGTGTGTGTCCGTGTGTGTCCGTCAGAACACACAAGACTTCCGTGGCTGTCCATCATTACACATATCATCACACTGGTCCTTGGACTCAGCACGCTGGCCATTCCCATGGACTGTTTGGGTGATTTTGGCCCACGTTGGCTGTCTGTTCAGTACACACAGGACGTCCGTGGGTGTCCGCCAGCACACACAGGACGTTTGTGGCAGTCTCTGTGTGTCCGTCAGCACACACAAGACATCCTTGGCTGTCCGCGTGTGTCCGTGTGTGTCCGTGTTTGTCCGTCAGCACACACAAGACGTCCGTGGCTGTGCATCAGTACACATATCAGCACGCTGGTCCTTGGACTCAGCACGCTTGCCCTTCCCGTGGACTGTTTGGGTGATTTTGGCCCACGTGGGCTGTCTGTTGAGTACACACAGGACGTCTGTGGGTGTCCGCCAACACACACAGGACATCCGTGGCTGTCCGTCAGCACACAGAGGACGTCTGTGGGAGTCCGTGGCTGTTTGTCAGTACACACAGGACGTCTGTGGCTGTCCGTGGCTGTCCGTCAGCACACACATGACGTCTGTGGCTGTCCTTGTGTGTCCGTGTGTGTCCGTCAGCACACACAAGACGTCCGTGGCTGTCCATCAGTACACATATCAGCACACTGGTCCTTGGACTCAGCATGCTGGCCCTTCCCGTAGACTGTTTGGGTGATTTTGGCCCACGTGGGCTGTCTGGTCAGTACACACAGGACGTCCGTGGGTGTCCGCCAGCACACACAGGACGTTCGTGGCTGTCTCTGTGTGTCCGTCATCACACACAGGACATCGGTGGCTGTCCGTGTGTGTCCGTGTGTGTCCCTCAATGTCCATCAGCACACAAAAGACGTCCGTGGCTGTCCATCAGTACACATATCAGCACGCTGGTCCTTGGACTCAGCACGCTTGCCCTTCCCGTGGACTGTTTGGGTGATTTTGGCCCACGTGAGCTGTACGTTGAGTACACAGAGGACATATGTGGGTGTCCGCCAACACACACAGAACTTCCGTGGCTGTCTGTGGCTGTTCGTGGCTGTCTGTCAGCACACACAGGACGTCAGTGGCAGTCCGTGGCTGTGTCCGTCATCACACACAGGACGTCTGTGGCTGTCCATCAGTACACATATCAGCACGCTGGTCCTTGGACTCAGCACGCTGGCCGTTTCCATGGACTGTTCGGGTGCTTTTGGCCCCTGTGGGCTGTCTGTTCAGTACACACCGGACGTCCATAGGTGTCTGTCAGCACACACATGACGTCCGTGGCTGTCCGTGTGTGCCCGTGTGTGTCCGTCAGCACACACAGGACGTCTGTGGCTGTCCGTGTGTGTCCGTCAGCACACACAGGACGTTCGTGGCTGTCCGTGTGTGTCCGTGTGTGTCCGTCAAAACACACAAGACGTCCGTGGCTGTCCATCAGTACACATATCAGCACGCTGGTCCTTGGACTCAGCATGCTGGCCCTTCCCGTGGACTGTTCGGGTGATTTTGGCCCACGTGGGCTGTCTGTTCAGTACACACAGGACGTCCGTGGGTGTCCGTCAGCACACACAGGACGTCCATGTGTGTCCGTCAGCACTCACAGGACGTCCGTGGTTGTCCGTGTGTGTCTGTTTGTGTCTGTCAGCACTCACAGGACGTCTGTGGCTGTCCATCAGTACACATATGAGCACATTGGTCCTTGGAATCAGCACGCTGGCCCTTCCCGTGGACTATTTGGGTGATTTTGGCCCACGTGGGCTGTCTGTTAAGTACACACAGGACGTCCGTGGGTGTCCGCCAGCACACAGGACGTCTGTGGCTGTCTTTGGCTGTCTTTCAGCACACACAGGACGTCTTTGGCTGTCTGTGGCTTTCCGTCAGCACACACAGGATGTCTGTGCCTATCCGTGTGTGTCCATGTGTGTCCGTGGGTGTCCGCCAGCAAACACAGGATGTCAGCCAGCAAACACAGGATGTCAGTGGCTGTCTGTGGCTGTCCATCAGCACACATAGGACGTCCGTGTGTGTCCGTCAGCACACACAGGACGTCCGTGTGTGTCCGTCAGCACACACAGGACGTCTGTGGCTGTCCATCAGTACACATATCAGCACGCTGGTCCTTGGACTCAGCACCCTGGTACTTCCCGTGGACTGTTTGGGTGATTTTGGCCCACGTAGGCTCTCTGTTCAGTACACACAGGACGTCCGTGGGTGTCCGCCAGCACACACAGGACGTCTGTGGCTGGCCGTGGCTGTCCATCAGCACACACAAGATGTTTGTGGCTGTCTGGCAGCACACACAAAACGTCCGTGGCTGTCTGTGGCGGGCCGTCAGCAAACACAGGACGTCCGTGGCTGTCTGTGGCTGGCCGTCAGCACACACAGGACGTCCGTGGCTGTCCGTGTGTGTCTGTGTGTGTCCATCAGCACACACAGGACGTCTGGGCTGTCCATCAGTACACATATAAGCACGCTGGTCCATGGACTTAGAACGCTGGCCCTTCCCGTGGACTGTTCGGGTGATTTTGGCCCACGTGGTCTGTCTGTTCAGTACACACAAGATGTTCGTTGGTGTCCGTCAGCAAACATAGGACGTCCGTGTGTGTCCGTCAGCACACATAGGACGTCCATGGCTGTCCGTGTGTGTCCGTCAGCACACACAGGATGTCTGTGGCTGTCCATCAATACACATATCAGCAAGTTGGTCCTTGGACTCAGCACGCTGACCCTTCCCGTGGACATTTCGGGTGATTTTGGCCCACGTGGGTTCTGTTCAGTACACACAGGACGTCTATGGGTGTCCGCCACCACACACAGGACGTCCATGGCTGTCTGTGGCAGTCTGTCAGCACACAGAGGACCTCCGTGGCAGTCCGTAGCTGTCCGTCAGCACACACCGGACGTCCGTGGCTGTCCGTCAGCACACACAGGAAGTCCGTGGCTGTCCATGTGTGTCCGTGTGTGTCCGTCAGCACACACAGGACGTCCGTGGCTATCCATCAGTACACATATCAGCACGGTGGTCCTTGGACTCAGCACGCTGGCCCTTCCTGTGGACTGTTCGGGTGCTTTTGGCCCACGTGTGCTGTCTGTTGAGTACACACAGGACGTCCGTGGGTGTCCGTCAGCACACACAAAACGTCCGTGGCTGTCCATGTGTGTCCGTGTGTGTCCGTCAGCACACACAGGACGATCGTGGCTGTCCATCAGTACATATCAGCACGCTGGTCCTTCGACTCAGCACGCTGGCCCTTCCCGTGGACTGTTTGGGTGATTTTAGCCCACGTGGGCTGTCCGTTCAGTACACACAGGACGTCCGTGGGTGTCCGTCAGCACACACAGGACGTCTGTGGGTGTCCGTCAGCACACACAGGACGTCTGTGGCTGTCAGTGGCTGTCTGTGGCTGTCTCTCAGCACAACAGGACGTCCGTGGCTGTCCATCAGTACATATATCAGCATGTTGGTCTTTGGACTCAGCATGCTGACCCTTCCTGTGGACTGTTCGGGTGATTTTGGCCCACGTGGGCTATCTATTCAGTACACAGAGGACGTCCATGGGTGTCCGTCAGCACACACAGGACGTCCGTCCGTCAGCACACACAGGACGTCCGTGTGTGTCCGTCAGCACACACAAAATGTCCTTCGCTGTCCGTGTGTGTCCGTCAGCACACACTGGATATCCGTGGCTGTCCGTCAGTACACATATCAGCATGTTGGTCCTTGGACTCAGCACACTGACCCTTCCCGTGGACTGTTTGGGTGATTTTGGCCCACGTGAGCTGTCTGTTCAGTACACACAGGACGTTCGTGGGTGTCCGCTAGCACACACATGACGTCTGTGGCTGTCCGTGGCTGTCCATGTGTGTCCGTCTGTGTCTGTCAGGACACAAAGGATGTCTGTGGCTGTCCATCAGTACACATATCAGCATGTTGGTCCTTGGAATCAGCACGGTGGCCCTTCCCGTGGACTATTTAGGTGATTTTGGCTCACGTGGGCTGTCTGTTCAGTACACACAGGACGTCCGTGGGTGTCCGCCAGCACACACAGGATGTCCGTGGCTGTCCGTCAGCACACACAGGACGTCTGTGGCAGTCCGTGGCTGTCCGTCAGCACACACAAGACGTCCGTGGCTGTCCGTCAGCACATAGAGGACGTCCGTGGCTGTCCATCAGTACTCATACCAGCAGGCTGGTCCTTGAAATCAGCACGCTGGCCCTTGCCGTGGACTGTTCGGGTGATTTTGGCCCACGTGGGCTGTCTGTTCAGTATACACAGGACGTCTGTGGGTGTCCGTCAGCACACACAAGACATCCGTGGCTGTCCGTGTGTGTCCGTGTGTGTCTGTCCGCACACACAGGACGTCTGTGGCTGTCCATCAGTACATATCAGCATGCTGGTCGTTGGACTCAGCACGCTGGCCCTTCCTGTCGACTGTTCGGGTTATTTTTGCCCATGTAGGCTGTCTGTTCAGTACAAACAGGACGTCTGTGGGTGTCCGTCAGCATACACAGGATGTCCGTGTGTGCCCTCAGCACCAACAGGACGTCCGTTGCTGTCCGTGTGTGTATGTCTGTGTCCGTCAGAACACACAGGACGTCTGTGGCTGTCCATCAGTACACATATCAGCACGTTGGTCCTCGGACTCCGCACGCTGACCCTTCCCGTGGACATTTCGGGTGATTTTGGCCCATGTGGGCAGTCTGTTCAGTATACACAGGAGGTCCGTGGGTGTCCGCCAGCACACACAGGACGTCAGTGGGTGTCCGTGTGTGTCCGTCAGCACACACAGGACGTCTGTGGCTGTCTGTTTGTGTCCGTGTGTGTCCGTGTGTGTCCATCAGAACACACAAGACGTCCGTGGCTGTCCATCATTACACATATCATCACACTGGTCCTTGGACTCAGCACGCTGGCCATTCCCATGGACTGTTTGGGTGATTTTGGCCCACGTTGGCTGTCTGTTCAGTACACACAGGACGTCCGTGGGTGTCCGCCAGCACACACAGGACGTTCGTGGCAGTCTCTGTGTGTCCGTCAGCACACACAAGACATCCTTGGCTGTCCGCGTGTGTCCGTGTGTGTCCGTGTTTGTCCGTCAGCACACACAAGACGTCCGTGGCTGTGCATCAGTACACATATCAGCACGCTGGTCCTTGGACTCAGCACGCTGGTCCTTGGACTCAGCACGCTTGCCCTTCCCGTGGACTGTTTGGGTGATTTTGGCCCACGTGGGCTGTCTGTTGAGTACACACAGGACGTCCGTGGGTGTCCGCCAACACACACAGGACATCCGTGGCTGTCCGTCAGCACACAGAGGACGTCTGTGGGAGTCCGTGGCTTTTTGTCAGTACACAGGACGTCTGTGGCTGTCCGTGGCTGTCCGTCAGCACACACATGACGTCTGTGGCTGTCCGTGTGTGTCCGTGTGTGTCCGTCAGCACACACAAGACGTCCGTGGCTGTCCATCAGTACACATATCAGCACACTGGTCCTTGGACTCAGCATGCTGGCCCTTCCCGTGGACTGTTTGGGCGATTTGGGCCCACGTGGGCTGTCTGGTCAGTACACACAGGACGTCCGTGGGTGTCCGCCAGCACACACAGGACGTTCGTGGCTGTCTTTGTGTGTCCGTCATCACACACAGGACATCTGTGGCTGTCCGTGTGTGTCCGTATGTGTCCGTCAATGTCCATCAGCACACAAAAGACGTCCGTGGCTGTCCATCAGTACACATATCAGCACGCTGGTCCTTGGACTCAGCACGCTTGCCCTTCCCGTGGACTGTTTGGGTGATTTTGGCCCACGTGAGCTGTACGTTGAGTACACACAGGACATCTGTGGGTGTCCGCCAACACACACAGAACTTCCGTGGCTGTCCGTGGCTGTTCGTGGCTGTCTGTCAGCACACACAGGACGTCAGTGGCAGTCCGTGGCTGTGTCCGTCATCACACACAGGACGTCTGTGGCTGTCCATCAGTACACATATCAGCACGCTGGTCCTTGGACTCAGCACGCTGGCCGTTGCCATGGACTGTTCGGGTGCTTTTGGCCCCTGTGGGCTGTCTGTTCAGTACACACCGGACGTCCATAGGTGTCTGTCTGCACACACATGACGTCCGTGGCTGTCCGTGTGTGTCCGTGTGTGTCCGTCAGCACACACAGGACGTCTGTGGCTGTCCGTGTGTGTCCGTCAGCACACACAGGACGTTCGTGGCTGTCCATGTGTGTCCGTGTGTGTCCGTCAACACACACAAGACGTCCGTGGCTGTCCATCAGTACACATATCAGCACGCTGGTCCTTGGACTCAGCATGCTGGCCCTTCCCGTGGACTGTTCGGGTGATTTTGGCCCACGTGGGCTGTCTGTTCAGTACACACAGGACGTCCGTGGGTGTCCGTCAGCACACACAGGACGTCCATGTGTGTCCGTCAGCACTCACAGGACGTCCGTGGTTGTCCGTGTGTGTCTGTTTGTGTCTGTCAGCACTCACAGGACGTCCGTGGCTGTCCATCAGTACACATATGAGCACATTGGTCCTTGGAATCAGCACGCTGGCCCTTCCCGTGGACTATTTGGGTGATTTTGGCCCACGTGGGCTGTCTGTTAAGTACACACAGGACGTCCGTGGGTGTCCGCCAGCACACAGGACGTCTGTGGCTGTCTTTGGCTGTCTTTCAGCACACACAGGACGTCTGTGGCTGTCTGTGGCTTTCCGTCAGCACACACAGGATGTCCGTGCCTATCCGTGTGTGTCCATGTGTGTCCGTGGGTGTCTGCCAGCAAACACAGGATGTCAGCCAGCAAACACAGGATGTCAGTGGCTGTCTGTGGCTGTCCATCAGCACACATAGGACGTCCGTGTGTGTCCGTCAGCACACACAGGACGTCCGTGTGTGTCCGTCAGCACACACAGGACGTCTGTGGCTGTCCATCAGTACACATATCAGCACGCTGGTCCTTGGACTCAGCACGCTGGTACTTCCCGTGGACTGTTTGGGTGATTTTGGCCCACGTAGGCTCTCTGTTCAGTACACACAGGACGTCCGTGGGTGTCCGCCAGCACACACAGGACGTCTGTGGCTGGCCGTGGCTGTCCATCAGCACACACAAGATGTTGTGGCTGTCTGTCAGCACACACAAAACGTCCGTGGCTGTCTGTGGCGGGCCGTCAGCAAACACAGGACGTCCGTGGCTGTCTGTGGCTGGCCGTCAGCACACACAGGATGTCCGTGGCTGTCCGTGTGTGTCTGTGTGTGTCCATCAGCACACACAGGACGTCTGGGCTGTCCATCAGTACACATATGAGCACGCTGGTCCATGAACTTAGCACGCTGGCCCTTCCCGTGGACTGTTCGGGTGATTTTGGCCGACGTGGGCTGTCTGTTCAGTACACATAAGATGTTCGTTGGTGTCCGTCAGCAAACACAGGACGTCCGTGTGTGTCCGTCAGCACACATAGGACGTCCATGGCTGTCCGTGTGTGTCCGTCAGCACACACAGGATGTCTGTGGCTGTCCATCAATACACATATCAGCAAGTTGGTCCTTGGACTCAGCACGCTGACCCTTCGTGGCTGTCTTTGTGTGTCCGTCATCACACACAGGACATCTGTGGCTGTCCGTGTGTGTCCGTATGTGTCCGTCAATGTCCATCAGCACACAAAAGACGTCCGTGGCTGTCCATCAGTACACATATCAGCACGCTGGTCCTTGGACTCAGCACGCTTGCCCTTCCCGTGGACTGTTTGGGTGATTTTGGCCCACGTGAGCTGTACGTTGAGTACACACAGGACATCTGTGGGTGTCCGCCAACACACACAGAACTTCCGTGGCTGTCCGTGGCTGTTCGTGGCTGTCTGTCAGCACACACAGGACGTCAGTGGCAGTCCGTGGCTGTGTCCGTCATCACACACAGGACGTCTGTGGCTGTCCATCAGTACACATATCAGCACGCTGGTCCTTGGACTCAGCACGCTGGCCGTTGCCATGGACTGTTCGGGTGCTTTTGGCCCCTGTGGGCTGTCTGTTCAGTACACACCGGACGTCCATAGGTGTCTGTCTGCACACACATGACGTCTGTGGCTGTCCGTGTGTGTCCGTGTGTGTCCGTCAGCACACACAGGACGTCTGTGGCTGTCCGTGTGTGTCCGTCAGCACACACAGGACGTTCGTGGCTGTCCATGTGTGTCCGTGTGTGTCCGTCAACACACACAAGACGTCCGTGGCTGTCCATCAGTACACATATCAGCACGCTGGTCCTTGGACTCAGCATGCTGGCCCTTCCCGTGGACTGTTCGGGTGATTTTGGCCCACGTGGGCTGTCTGTTCAGTACACACAGGACGTCCGTGGGTGTCCGTCAGCACACACAGGACGTCCATGTGTGTCCGTCAGCACTCACAGGACGTCCGTGGTTGTCCGTGTGTGTCTGTTTGTGTCTGTCAGCACTCACAGGACGTCCGTGGCTGTCCATCAGTACACATATGAGCACATTGGTCCTTGGAATCAGCACGCTGGCCCTTCCCGTGGACTATTTGGGTGATTTTGGCCCACGTGGGCTGTCTGTTAAGTACACACAGGACGTCCGTGGGTGTCCGCCAGCACACAGGACGTCTGTGGCTGTCTTTGGCTGTCTTTCAGCACACACAGGACGTCTGTGGCTGTCTGTGGCTTTCCGTCAGCACACACAGGATGTCCGTGCCTATCCGTGTGTGTCCATGTGTGTCCGTGGGTGTCTGCCAGCAAACACAGGATGTCAGCCAGCAAACACAGGATGTCAGTGGCTGTCTGTGGCTGTCCATCAGCACACATAGGACGTCCGTGTGTGTCCGTCAGCACACACAGGACGTCCGTGTGTGTCCGTCAGCACACACAGGACGTCTGTGGCTGTCCATCAGTACACATATCAGCACGCTGGTCCTTGGACTCAGCACGCTGGTACTTCCCGTGGACTGTTTGGGTGATTTTGGCCCACGTAGGCTCTCTGTTCAGTACACACAGGACGTCCGTGGGTGTCCGCCAGCACACACAGGACGTCTGTGGCTGGCCGTGGCTGTCCATCAGCACACACAAGATGTTTGTGGCTGTCTGTCAGCACACACAAAACGTCCGTGGCTGTCTGTGGCGGGCCGTCAGCAAACACAGGACGTCCGTGGCTGTCTGTGGCTGGCCGTCAGCACACACAGGATGTCCGTGGCTGTCCGTGTGTGTCTGTGTGTGTCCATCAGCACACACAGGACGTCTGGGCTGTCCATCAGTACACATATGAGCACGCTGGTCCATGAACTTAGCACGCTGGCCCTTCCCGTGGACTGTTCGGGTGATTTTGGCCGACGTGGGCTGTCTGTTCAGTACACATAAGATGTTCGTTGGTGTCCGTCAGCAAACACAGGACGTCCGTGTGTGTCCGTCAGCACACATAGGACGTCCATGGCTGTCCGTGTGTGTCCGTCAGCACACACAGGATGTCTGTGGCTGTCCATCAATACACATATCAGCAAGTTGGTCCTTGGACTCAGCACGCTGACCCTTCCCGTGGACATTTCGGGTGATTTTGGCCCACGTGGGTTCTGTTCAGTACACACAGGACGTCTGTGGGTGTCCGCCACCACACACAGGACGTCCATGGCTGTCTGTGGCAGTCTGTCAGCACACAGAGGACCTCCGTGGCAGTCATTAGCTGTCCGTCAGCACACACCGGACGTCCGTGGCTGCCCGTCAGCACACACAGGACGTCCGTGGCTGTCCATGTGTGTCCGTGTGTGTCCGTCAGCACACACAGGACGTCCATGGCTATCCATCAGTACACATATCAGCACGCTGGTCCTTGGACTCAGCACGCTGGCCCTTCCTGTGGACTGTTCGGGTGCTTTTGGCCCACGTGTGCTGTCTGTTGAGTACACACAGGACGTCTGTGGGTGTCCGTCAGCACACACATGACGTCCGTGGCTGTCCATGTGTGTCTGTGTGTGTCCGTCACCACACACAGGACGATCGTGGCTGTCCATCAGTACATATCAGCACGCTGGTCCTTCGACTCAGCACGCTGGCCCTTCCCGTGGACTGTTTGGGTGATTTTGGCCCACGTGGGCTGTCAGTTCAGTACACATAGGACGTCTGTGGGTGTCCGCCAGAACACACAGGACGTTCGTGGCTGTCTCTGTGTGTCCGTCAACACACACAGGACATCCGTGGCTGTCCTCGTGTGTCCGTATGTGTCCGTGTTTGTCCGTCAGCACACACAAGACGTCTGTGGCTGTGCATCAGTACACATATCAGCACGCTGGTCCTTGGACTCAGCACGCTTGCCCTTCCCATGGACTGTTTGGGTGATTTTGGCCCATGTGGGCTGTCTGTTGAGTACACACAGGACGTCCGTGGGTGTCCGCCAACACACACAGGACGTCCGTGGCTGTCCGTCAGCCCACAGAGGACGTCTGTGGGAGTCCGTGGCTGTTTGCCAGTACACACAGGACGTCCGTGGCTGTCTGTGGCTGTCCGTCAGCACACACAGGACGTTCGTGGCTGTCCATCAGTACACATATCAGCACGCTGGTCCTTGGACTCAGCACGCTGGCCGTTGCCGTGGACTGTTCGGGTGCTTTTGGCCCACGTGGGCTGTCTGTTCAGTACACACAGACGTCCGTGGGTGTCCGTCAGCACACACATGACGTCTGTGGCTGTCCGTGTGTGTCCGTGTGTGTCCGTCAGCACACACAGGACGTCCGTGGCTGTCTGTGTGTGTCCGTCAGCACACACAGGACGTCTGTGGCTCTCCGTGGCTGTCCATGTGTGTCCGTCAGCACACACAGGATGTCTGTGGCTGTCCATCAGTACACATATCAGCACGTTGGTCCTTGGAATCAGCACGGTGGCCCTTCCCGTGGACTATTCAGGTGATTTTGGCTCACGTGGGCTGTTTGTTCAGTACACACAGGACGTTCGTGGGTGTCCGCCAGCACACACAGGACGTCCGTGGCTGTCTGTCAGCACACAAAGGAGGTCCGTGGCAGTCCGTGGCTGTCCGTCAGCACACACAGGACGTCTGTGGCTGTCCGTCAGCACACACAGGACGTACGTGGCTGTCTGTGTGTGTCCGTCAGCACACACAGGACGTCCGTGGCTGTCCATCAGTACTCATATCAGCAGGCTGGTCCTTGGACTCAGCACGCTGGCTGTCACGCCCCCAATCCTGAATAGGATTGTTGGGACGGCCATGGTTCGAGGAATCGTGCAAGCCAGTCTTAGGACATCAAGGCAAGCGTTCCATGGTCGAGAAAGAAGGTTAAGTACATAAGGAAACTTAGACTTAACCTTATACAAGCTAAGAGACAGCTAGGACGAGTAAGACGGTAACTGGACGAAGTGAACGAGTAGCTCGGCCAGCTCAATGAAGCTAGGTTCAGTTCACTCCAGCTCAGTCCCTACTAAGTCAGCTCCACTAGCTGGACTACTAGCTCACTCAGCTGAGGCAGCTGAGAGTCAGCTCATCTCAGCTAGACGGACTGTCCGGGCTTTAGGACGATGGTGCGGGTCCGGGTCAGTGGCGGGCTCTGAGGTCCGGCCATGAGGCCATGGGCTGTTGGGTCTTTGGACAAGGCCGTGGGCTAAGTCCAGGAGGCTTGGGGCGTGGGTTGGGCTTGTGACCGACCCCAAACCCAATCAGAAAGGAAGAAGGGATGCAAGTGGCCGAAAGGGGACAACCCTTGGCCGATGGTGCCCATTCGCTAGCAAGTCATTCCTGTTCGTGGGGCAAGACTTACCCCCTCGTTTTCTATAAATATGGGGGATCTCTGGTCGATTTCATGATCCAATTCCAGAGTAAAATACTCAGAGAAAAACCTAGAGAGAAAGAAAGAGAGAAAGAGAGAGTTTTGGCCAAGAGAAAGGCCGATTGTGGTGGTGTTGTGTTCCGGCGACTCTGATCGTTTGAGAACTAACTCCGGTCAAGAATGGGAGATCAAGACAAGGAGAAGAGCATGGAGAACCCAGACGTGGTTCACAATGTATGTGATGGGCCGTGGCTTCATCAGACCGAACGGACGGTCCATGCGACCCCACCGCGGCTTTGCTCGGTTCCTAAGTCCCATCCGGCTCTCCTTATCTGTTTCAATTCGTTTCTCTTCTCTTCTCTCTGGTTAAACGCGAAAGGTTGTGTTGGTTGAGTCCAAGGGACACGTCCCTAGACTTTGGCCGGACATAATCAAACCGCTAGCCTAGACACGGGTCGGTTAGTGGGATGATCCGATCGCACCAAGACTGGGCGGTTACGACGAACGGTTTGGAATGACCCAAAGGGCACGAGTTGTCAAGAGTCATGAGTGTGCAAGAGGCACGAATGGCCAAAGGGTACATGTTCCATGTCTTTCGGGACAGGTTAGGACCGATCCTTATGGATCAGCCTATGGCTTGTCTAGTTAAGACAAGGTCACGGTTTGTCTAAGCCAAGGTAGAGTCGCAAGGTCTGACCGGTTGCTAAGCCTTCCGGATTAGGCTTGAGACTTACTCGGCCGATTGGATCCAGGCCTAAGGCCGGATCAGGTAAGGGAGTCCGTTGGGCCATTGAGCCGGACTCTATTGGCCGGTCGCACCTAGATTCTATCCGGTTAGACGGATTGGTCTTTAGGGACGATCCGGATCTGTTCGTGTGTTCTGTTTATCTATTCTTGACTATCTATCTGATTCTAAGTCAAGGGGTGGTGGGTTGAATGACTTAGGATACGGTAGGTAGGTTCATACGTTTTATGATTATGTTGACTGAGGTTTATCTAAGTTCTAGAAACCAAGCCAAGCATTGTAGAATCAATCCGTTCTATTCTCGGGTATGATTAATGCTTATCTGGTTGTGGTTTCAGGAACTAAGGATGGTTCTGGTCAAGCCAAGGAGCCGTGAAGGCTCGGTCAGTGAGAGGCTGTGTAACGTGTGGTTATATGATGCTAGGGATGAACTAGTGATTGTCTATGAGACTGTTAAGAAGTTGTGTATTGAATCTCATGTTTCTAAGTAATACAAAGTTTATACATTATTATTCCGCTGTGCAATCTATCCCTTTGTTTATGAACCTCATATTCGAATATGACTTAGTAAAGAAAAGACTTAGAATGAATCAGACAAGCAAAGAAATTAATAAGTAAGCATTTGTATCCAGTTGGGTCGAGAGACCAGGAACGGGTCTTACAAGTTGGTATCAGAGCCAGGTTGATTCTAGGATAGTTGGGTTATGTAGTCCACACACACACACACGCAGCCAGCTGATTAGGTCTCATGGTGAGGTTTGTTTGGTTAGTCTAGGGATTGTTTTGTTCTGTTTATGGTTAGTATGTTTTGTACTAACATTGTCTGAATCCTTAGGCTGGAAAAAGCAAATCGGGAAAGTCCCGAAGAAGTAAGAGAATGGCCGGTCAGTCTAGCCAAGTGGCCGTGGATGGAACTAATCTGTCCGGTTTGCAAACCGATCCGGACGCGGCTAACGCTGAAGATGTGTTTCCCACTGATCAGGCTAACCTTACGGGGATGCAACGGGATGGTCAGGAACATCAGGAGAGTGATGAGGAAGTGGAATCCTCGAACACTAACCGTGATGGTGGCCAGCGTGAGAAAGTGGCCGATGGTACGACCAATGTAACCGCAACACTATCCAAAGAGGACTTGTTAGAGGCCATGAATGTGATGGGGACTCAGGTGGCGGCTATGGCCCAACTGTTTACGCCATTAGTGAACTCCTCGGTGGCCAAGCTAGGCCTGTGGCTACGACCGCCCCCAATACCAATGGTCCAGTTGTGGAAACGGTTGAGGTGATCGAGATTGATCCACCAGAAAGGACCGGGAAAAAGGTGGCTATTTGAGCTTGCTTCAGCACATCTCCCATCTAGGGACGAAGCATTTCTCAGGAAGCACCGATCCTATTGAGGCAGACGAGTGGAGGAGTACGCTAGTCTGAAACTTCAGCTCAACTCGTTGTCCCGAGGATTACAAGAGAGACATTGCGGTTCACTTCCTGGAAGGGGACGCGCATAATTGGTGGCTGGCTGTGAACAAGCGCACCAATGGAAGTCCAGAGTTTTGCGGATTTTGAAGATGAATTCAACCGCAAATACTTTCCTGCAGAGGCTTGGGACCGTCTGGAAGGTAGATTTCTAGACCTTACCCAAGGACGCAGGGCCGTACGTGAGTACGAAGAGGAGTTCAACCGGCTCCGACGGTTTGTTGGAAGGGAACTTGAGGACGAGACAGTCCAGGTTCGTCGGTTCATTCGAGGCTTAAGGCCGGAGCTGAGAACCCACTGTTCGATCCGCACCTTCAGCACCGTCAGAGAGCTTGTTGAACGTGTAGCTCTTTTGGAGTCTAACTTGGCCGAAGAAGCCAAGCTTAAGACAAAGTCGCAGTCTGTCCCGACGGGTAAGACTAACGACCAAAAGAGGAAATGGGACCAGGTTGACGGAGGCAAGGCCTCTAGTGGACAACCTGAATGTCCCAAGTGTGGTAAGAACCATCCAGGTGAATGCTGGAAAGCCATGGGAGCTTGTGTGAGATGTGGCAGCTTGGATCATTCCATCCGAGATTGCCCTCGACCAAGCCGGACTCAGGGCCAATCCAGTGGCAGCGGCTCTCGGACTTGTTTCCAATGCGGCCAAAGCGGACACTTCCAAAGTGAATGCCCTAAGCGGCAAGGAGGACAAGGGAAGGGTCGTGGAGACACAGGAAAGTCGACCCAGAGCAGGCCGACCACAACACCAAGGGTGTATGAGCTGTCCCGAGACGACGGTGCTTCTGGATCGTTTGATTCGATCTCTGGTAATTTCTGAATTTATCGTTTACATTCAATAGAATGCTTGGTCTGGAACCTAGAGTGGCTAGGGGATTCTGATGTGGGTCTCTTATAGGGACCCTCATGATTGGTGGTGTTGAAACCCACGTACTTTTCGACACAGGGGCTACACATAGTTTTGTGAGCCGGAACTGGTCGGAAAGGGTCTGTTCTGCCTCTGTTCTGGGGATAATTCGAGACTAGTGAGGGCGGCTGGTGGGCAAATCATGCACTCACTAGGGCTCATGACTAATATCCCGGTAATGATCCAGGAGAAAAATCTTCCTGTAGATCTGATTGTGTTGCGCCTACAGAATCACGATGTGATCCTAGGCATGGATTGGTTGGGAAAGTATCGGGCCACTCTCGACTGCCACAGAGGATGTGTACGGTTGGAGACTGGACCTCACCCGATCCAGTACCAAAGTCTGAATATGAGTCCGGCTCTGGATAGAGTAGTGGTGTCAGCAATCCGAGCAGAACGGATGCTTAGACGGGGTTGTGAAGCATATTTGACCACAACTACCACTATGGAGCACGGCAGGTCTGATGATCAGAAAGATCTATCTGAGGACCCGTTGGTGTCTGAGTTCCCAGATGTGTTCCGTTCGCTACAGGGTGTCCCCCCTGATAGGTCGGATCCATTTACGATTGAACTAGAACCAGGGACAGCTCCGCTGTCCAAGAGTCCGTATCGAATGGCTCCGGCCGAGATGGCCGAGCTAAAGAAGCAATTAGAAGAATTGCTGGACAAGGGGTTCATACGTCCAAGTAGCTCTCCTTGGGGTGCACCAGTCCTCTTTGTGAAAAAGAAGGATGGTAGCATGCGTCTGTGTATTGACTATCGAGGGTTGAACAGGGTTACTGTGAAGAACAAGTACCCGTTGCCCAGAATAGACGAGTTGTTGGATCAACTCAAAGGAGCCAAGTGGTTTTCTAAGATTGATTTGGCCTCAGGGTATCATCAGATCCCTATAGAGCCAAATGATATTAGAAAGACAGCATTCCGGACCAGGTACGGCCACTACGAGTTTGTGGTTATGCCATTCGGTCTGACCAATGCGCCTGCTGCATTCATGAAAATGATGAACAGCGTGTTCCGAGACTTCCTGGACGAATCAGTGATCATCTTCATTGATGATATCCTGATTTACTCCAAGGATGAGGAATCTCATCGGAAACACCTGAGAGCCGTGCTGGAACGATTACGGGAACACAAGCTCTATGCAAAACTCAGTAAATGCAGTTTTTGGCAGAAGAGCATTGGGTTTCTCGGCCACATTGTGTCCGGTGAGGGCGTCTCGGTGGATCCAGAGAAGATCAGGGCAATCAAGGATTGGCCTCGACCACGCAGTGCCACGGAAGTCAGAAGCTTCCTAGGGCTGGCAGGTTATTATAGAAAGTTTGTGAAAGGATTCGCAAGCTTGGCTCAGCCTATGACACGGTTTACCGGGAAGGACGTTAAGTTCACATGGTCTGAGGAGTGTGGGAAATGTTTTTCCGCGCTTAAGGACATGCTGACTAGTGCACCCATTTTGGTTCTTCCAGAGGTCGACCAACCCTATGTGGTTTATACGGACGCGTCCATAACAGGACTAGGTTGCGTATTAACCCAGCATGGGAAGGTCATCGCCTATGCGTCAAGGCAGTTGAGAAAACATGAGGGAAACTACCCCACCCATGACCTTGAAATGGCTGCGGTAGTGTTCGCCTTAAAGATTTGGCGATCATACTTGTATGGTGCCAAGGTTCAGATACTTACGGACCATAAGAGTCTTAAGTATATATTCACCCAGCCTGAGTTAAACTTAAGGCAGAGAAGGTGGATGGAGTTTTTAGCTGATTACGATCTGGATATCACCTATCATCCGGGAAAGGCTAATCTGGTCGCAGATGCCTTGAGCCGGAGAAGGGCCGACGTATCAGCCGAACGAGAAGCGGACGACCTGGACGGTACGGTTCGTGCCCTACGGTTGAACGCATCAACCAAAGAGTCTGAACCACTCGGATTAGAGGCGGTCAATCAGGCCGACCTGCTTACCCGAATTCGGTTGGCTCAAGGTCAGGACGAGAACCTGAACAAGGTTGCTCAGAATGATAGGACGGAGTACCAAACTGCAAAGGATGGTACCATCCTAGTAAACGGTCGGATCAGTGTTCCTAATGATAGAAGTCTAAAGGAAGAGATTATGAGGGAGGCTCATAATTCCAGATTCTCGGTTCATCCTGGTGCGACCAAGATGTACCAGAACCTTAAGAAGTTCTATCATTGGATCTGTATGAAGGCAGATGTCGCGGAGTGGGTGGCCAAGTGTTCCACTTGCCAACTCATCAAAGCAGAACATCAAGTGCCTAGAGGGTTATTGCAAAGCTTGCCTATTCCGGAATGGAAATGGGATCACATCACAATGGACTTTGCGATTGGGTTCCCTACCACGAGGAGTAAGAAAGATGCGGTTTGGGTTGTGGTTGATCGCCTAACCAAATCAGCACACTTCCTGGCTATCAAAAAGTCGGATGGGGTAGATCAGATTGTACGTAAGTACATTGATGAGATCGTCCGACTACATGGTGTGCCGGCAAGCATAGTTTCAGATAGGGATTCAAGGTTCACATCTTACTTCTGGAGGGCTTTCCAAAAGGCTTTAGGAACAAGAGTGAACATGAGTACAGCCTATCACCCACAGACGGATGGACAGTCTGAACGAACGATCCAGACATTGGAAGATATGTTGCGAGCATGTGTTCTAGACTGGGGTGATTCCTGGGAGAAATATCTACCTCTGGTAGAATTTGCTTACAACAATAGCTTCCATAGTAGTATTGGCATGTCGCCATACGAAGCTCTGTATGGGCGTCCATGCAGGACACCCTTATGCTGGACCCAAGTTGGGGAACACAGCATGATTGGTCCGGAGATTGTCGAAGAGACAACCGAAAAGATCAAGTTCTTGAGGGACAAGATGAGACAGGCACAAGACCGCCAAAAGAACTATGCAGATCGAAGAAGGAAAGATCTCGAGTTTCAAGTAGGTGACTTGGTGTATCTCAAAATGATTACCTTCAAAGGACGAGTCCGGATTTCCGGAAGACGGAAGTTAGATCGGAGATACTTGGGGCCATTCAAGGTCATTGAAAGAGTTGGGATGGTGGCCTACAAGTTGGACTTGCCGGCCAAGATGGAAGCATTTCATAATGTGTTCCACGTCTCCCAACTTCGGAAATGTTTGACGGACCAAGACATCGCTCTTCCTGCCATTCCAGATGATCTGGGTAAGAACCTAACCTTGGAAACAAGGCCAGTTTGAATCATAGATAGGATGGAAAAAGCAACAAGGAAGAAGACGGTCCAGATGGTCAAGGTCATCTGGGACTGTAATGGTCAGGATATAATCACTTGGGAAACCGAAGCTAGAATGAAAGCAGAGTACCCAGACTGGTTGGATCAGTTTGTTTCTGAGGAAGCATTTGATTCGGATTCGAGGACGAATCCATCCCAAGGGGGGGAGACTTGTCACGCCCACAATCCTGAATAGGATTGTTGGGACGGCCATGGTTCGAGGAAACGTGCAAGCCAGTCTTAGGACATCAAGGAAAGCATTCCATGGTCGAGAAAGAAGGTTAAGGACATAAGGAAACTTAGACTTAACCTTATACAAGCTAAGAGACAGCTAGGACGAGTAAGACGGTAACTGGACGAAGTGAACGAGTAGCTCGGCCAGCTCAATGAAGCTAGGTTCAGTTCACTCCAGCTCAGTCCCTAGTAAGTCAGCTCCACTAGCTGGACTACTAGCTCACTCAGCTGAGGCAGCTGAGAGTCAGCTCATCTCAGCTAAACGGACTGTCCGGGCTTTAGGCCGATGGTCCGGGTCCGGGTCAGTGGCGGGCTGTTAGGTCCGGCCATGAGGCCATGGGCTGTTGGGTCTTTGGACAAGGCCGTGGGCTAACTCCAGGAGGCTTGGGGCGTGGGTTGGGCTTGTGACCGACCCCAAATCCTATCAGAAAGGGCGAAGGGATGCAAGTGGCCGAAAGGGGACAACCCTTGGCCGATGGTGCCCATTCGTTAGCAAGTCATGCCTGTTCGTGGGGCAAGACTTACCCCCTCCTTTTCTCTAAATATGGGGGCTCTCTGGTCGATTACATGATCCAATTCCAGAGTAAAATACTCAGAGAAAAACGTAGAGAGAAAGAAAGAGAGAAAGAGAGAGTTCCGGCCAAGAGAAAGGCCGATTGTGGTTGTGTTGTGTTCCGGCGACTCTGATCGTTTGAGAACTAACTCCGGTCAAGAATGGGAGATAAAGACAAGGAGAAGAGCATGGAGAACCCAGACGTGGTTCACAAAGTATGTGATGGGCCGTGGCTCCATCAGACCGAACGGACGGTCCATGCGACCGCACCGCGGCTCTGCTCGGTTCCTAAGTCCCATCCGGCTCTCCTTATCTGTTTCAATTCGTTTCTCTTCTCTTCTCTCCGGTTAAACGCGAAAGGTTGTGTTGGTTGAGTCCAAGGGACACGTTCCTAGACTTTGGCCGGACATAATCAAACCGCTAGCCTAGACACGGGTCGGTTAGTGGGATGATCCGATCGCACCAAGACTGGGCGGTTAGGACGAACGGTTGGGAATGACCCAAAGGGCACGAGTTGTCAAGAGTCATGAGTGTCCAAGAGGCACGAATGGCCAAAGGGTACATGTTCCAAAAGGTGTCTTTCGGGACAGGTTAGGACCGATCCTTATGGATCAGCCTATGGCTTGTCTAGTTAAGACAAGGTCACAGTTTGTCTAAGCCAAGGTAGAGTCGCAAGGTCTGACCAGTTGCTAAGCCTTCCGGATTAGGCTTGAGGCTTACTCGGCCGATTGGATCCAGGCCTATGGCCGGATCAGGTAAGGGAGTCCATTGGGCCATTGAGCCGGACTCCATTGGCCGGTCGCACCTAGATTCTATCCGGTTAGACGGATTGGTCTTTGGGGACGATCCGGATATGTTCGTGTGTTCTGTTTATCTATTTTGGACTATCTATCTGATTCTAAGTCAAGGGGTGGTTGGTTGAATGACTTAGGATACGGTAGGTAGGTTCATACGTTTTATGATTATGTTGACTGAGGTTTATCTAAGTTCTAGGAACCAAGCCAAGCATTCTAGAATCAATCCGTTCTATTCTCGGTTATGATTAATGCTTATCTGGTTGTGGTTTCAGGAACTAAGGATGTGTCACGCCCCCAATCCTGGAAAGGATTGTCAGGACGGCCATGGTTCGAGGAAATGTACCAGCCAGTCTTATGACATCAAGGCAAGCATTCCATGGTCGAAAAAGAAGGTTAAGAACATAAGGAAACTTAGACTTAACCTTATATATGCTAAGAGACAGCTAGGACGAGTAAGACGGTAACTGGACGAAGTAGACGAGTAGCTCGACCAGCTCAACGAAGCTAGGTTTAGTTCACTCCAGCTCAGTCCCTACTAAGTCAGCTCCACTAGCTGGACTACTAGCTCACTCAGCTGAGACAGCTGAGAGTCAGCTCATCTCAGCTAGACGGACTGTTCGGGCTTTAGGCCGATGGTCCGGGTCTGGGTCAGTGGCGGGCTGTGAGGTCCGGCCATGAGGCCATGGGCTGTTGGGTCTTTGGACAAGGCCGTGGGCTAAGTCCAGGAGGCTTCTGGCGTGGGTTGGGCTTATGACCGACCCCAAACCCAATCAGAAAGGGCGAAGGGATGCAAGTGGCCGAAAGGGGACAACCCTTGGCCGATGGTGCCCATTCGCTGGCAAGTCGTGCCTGTTCGTGGGGCAAGACTTACCCCCTCGTTTTCTATAAATATGGGGGCTCTTTGGTCGATTTCATGATCCAATTCCAGAGTAAAATACTCAGAGAAAAACGTAGAGAGAAAGAAAGAGAGAAAGAGATAGTTCCGGCCAAGAGAAAGGCCGATTGTGGTGGTGTTGTGTTCCGGCGACTCTGATCGTTTTAGAACTAACTCCGGTCAAGAATGGGAGATCAAGACAAGGAGAAGAGAATGGAGAACCCAGACGTGGTTCACAAGGAACTAAGGATGGTTCTGGTCAAGCCAAGGAGCCGTGAAGGGTCGGTCAGTGAGAGGCTTTGTAACGTGTGGTTAGATGATGCTAGGGATGAACTAGTGATTGTCTATGAGACTGTTAAGAAGTTGTGTATTGAATATCATGTTTCTAAGTAATACAAAGTTTATACATTATTATTCCGCTGTGCAATCTATTCCTTTGTTTATGAACCTCATATTGGAATATGACTTAGTAAAGAAAAGACTTAGAATGAATCAGACAAGCAAATAAATTAATAAGTAAGCATTCGTATCCAGTTGGGTCGAGAGACCAGGAACGTGTCTTACAAGTTGGTATCAGAGCATGCTTGATTCTAGGATAGTTGGGTTATGTAGTCCACACACACACAAACACGCAGCCAGCTGATTAGGTCTCACGGTGAGGTTTGATTGCTTAGTCTAGGGATTGTTTTGTTCTGTTTATGGTTAGTATGTTTTGTACTAACATTGTCTGAATCCTTAGGCTGGTAAAAGCAAATCTGGAAAGTCCCGAAAAAGTAAGAGAATGGCCGGTCAGTCTAGCCAAGTGGCCATGGATGGAACTAATCTGTCCGGTTTGCAAACCGATCCGGCCGCGGCTAACGCTGAAGATGTGTTGCCAACTGATCAGCCTAACCTTACGGGGACGCAACGGGATGGTCAGGAACATCAGGAGAGTGATGAGGAATGGAATCCTCGAACGCTAACCGTGATGGTGGCCAGCGTGAGAAAGTGGCCGATGGTACGGCCAATGTAACCGCAACACTGTCCAAAGAGGACTTGTTAGAGGCCATGAAGGTAATGGGGACTCAGGTGGCGGCTATGGCCCAACTGTTCACGCCATTAGTGAACTCCTCGGTTGGCCAAGCTACGCCTGTGGCTACGACCGCCCCCAACACCAATGGTCAAGTTGTGGAAACGGTCGAGGTGATCGAGATTTATCCACCAGAAAGGACCGGGAAAAAGGTGGACTATCTGAGCTTGCTTCAGCACATCTCCCGTCTAGGGACGAAGCATTTCTCAGGAAGCACCGATCCTATTGAGGCAGACGAGTGGAGGAGTAGGCTAGTCTGAAACTTCAGCTCAACTCGTTGTCCCGAGGATTACAAGAGAGACATTGCGGTTCACTTCCTGGAAAGGGACGCGCATAATTGGAGGCTGGCTGTGAACAAGCGCACCAATGGAAGTCTCCAGAGTTTTGCGGATTTTGAAAATGAATTCAACCGCAAATACTTTCCTGCAGAGGCTAGGGACCGTCTGGAAGGTAGATTCCTAGACCTTACCCAAGGCCGCAGGGCCGTACGTGAGTACGAAGAGGAGTTCAACCGGCTCCGACGGTTTGTTGGAAGGCAACTTGAGGACGAGACAGTCCAGGTTCGTCGGTTCATTCGAGGCTAACTTGGCCGAAGAAGCTAAGCTTAAGACAAAGTCGCAGTCTGTCCCGACGGGTAAGACTAATGACCGAAAGAGGAAGTGGGACCAGGTTGACGGAGGCAAGGCCTCTAGTGGACGACCTGAATGTCCCAAGTGTGGTAAGAACCATCCAGGTGAATGCTGGAAAGCCATGGGACCTTGTGTGAGATGTGGCAGCTTGGATCATTCCATCCGAGATTGCACTCGACCAAGCCGGACTCAGGGCCAGTCCAGTGGCAGCGGCTCTCGGACTTGTTTCCATTGCGGCCAAAACGGACACTTCCAAAGTGAATGCCCTAAGCGGCAAGGAGGACAAGGGAAGGGTCGTGGAGACACGGGAAAGTCGACCCAGAGCAGGCCGACCACAACACCAAGGATGTATGAGCTGTCCCGAGACGACGGTGCTTCTGGATTGTTTGATTCGATCTCTGGTAATTTTTGAATTTATCTGTTTACATTCAATAGAATGCTTGGTCTGGAACGTAGAGTGGCTAGGTGATTCTGATGTGGGTCTCTTATAGGGACCCTCATGATTGGTGGTGTTGAAACCCACGTACTTTTCGACACAGGGGCTACACATAGTTTTGTGAGCCCGAAACTGGTTGGAAAGGGTCTTTTTTGCCTCTGTTCTGGGGATAATTCGAGACTAGTGAGGGCGGCCGGTGGGCAAATCATGCACTCACTAGGGCTCATGACTAATATCCCGGTAATGATCCAGGAGAAAAATCTGCCTATAGATCTGATTGTGTTGCGCCTACAGAATCACGATGTGATCCTAGGCATGGATTTGTTGGGAAAGTATCGGGCCACTCTCGACTGCCACAGAGGATGTGTACGGTTGGAGACTGGACCTCACCCGATCCAGTACCAAAGTCTGAATATGAGTCTGGCTCTGGATAGAGTAGTGGTGTCAGCAATCCGAGCAGAACGGATGCTTAGACGGGGTTGTGAAGCATATTTGACCACAATTATCACTATGGAGCACGGTAGGTCTGATGATCAGAAAGATCTATCTAAGGACCCGTTGGTGTCTGAGTTCCCAGATGTGTTCCGTTCGCTACAGGGTGTCCCCCCTGATAGGTCGGATCCATTTACGATTGAACTAGAACCAGGGACAGCTCCGCTGTCCAAGAGTCCGTATCGAATGGCTCCGGCCGAGATGGCCGAGCTAAAGAAGCAATTAGAAGAATTGCTGGACAAGGGGTTCATACGTCCAAGTAGCTCTCCTTGGGGTGCACCAGTCCTCTTTGTGAAAAAGAAGGATGGTAGCATGCGTCTGTGTATTGACTATCGAGGGTTGAACATGGTTACTGTGAAGAACAAGTACCCGTTGCCCAGAATAGACGAGTTGTTGGATCAACTCAAAGGAGCCAAGTGGTTTTCTAAGATTGATTTGGCCTCAGGGTATCATCAGATCCCTATAGAGCCAAATGATATTCGAAAGACAGCATTCCGGACCAGGTACGGCCACTACGAGTTTGTGGTTATGCCATTCGGTCTGACCAATGCGCCTGCTGCATTCATGAAAATGATGAACAGTGTGTTCCGAGACTTCCTGGACGAATCAGTGATCATCTTCATTGATGATATCCTGATTTACTCCAAGGATGAGGAATCTCATCGGAAACACCTGAGAGCTGTGCTGGAACGATTACGGGAACACAAGCTTTATGCAAAACTCAGTAAAAGCAGTTTTTGGAAGAAGAGCATTGGGTTTCTCGGCCACATTGTGATTGGTGAGGGCGTCCCGGTGGATCCAGAGAAGATCAGGGCAATCAAGGATTGGCCTCGACCATGCAGTGCCACGGAAGTCAGAAGCTTCCTAGGGCTGGCAGGTTATTATAGAAAGTTTGTGAAAGGATTCGCAAGCTTGGCTCAGCCTATGACACGGTTGACCGGGAAGGACGTTAAGTTCACATGGTCTGAGGAGTGTGGGAAATGTTTTTCCGCGCTTAAGGACATGCTGACTAGCGCACCCATTTTGGTTCTTCCAGAGGCCGAACAACCCTATGAGGTTTATACGGACGCGTCCATAACAGGACTAGGTTGCGTATTAACCCAGCATGGGAAGGTCATCGCCTATGCGTCAAGGCAGTTGAGAAAACATGAGGGAAACTACCCCACCCATGACCTTGAAATGGCTGCGGTAGTGTTCGCCTTAAAGATTTGGCGATCATACTTGTATGGTGCCAAGGTTCAGATACTTACGGACCATAAGAGTCTTAAGTATATATTCACCCAGCCTGAGTTAAACTTAAGGCAGAGAAGGTGGATGGAGTTTGTAGCTGATTACGATCTGGATATCACCTATCATCCGGGAAAGGCTAATCTGGTCGCAGATGCCTTGAGCCGGAGAAGGGCCGACGTATCAGCCGAACGAGAAGCGGACGACCTGGACGGTACGGTTCGTGCCCTACGGTTGAACGCATCAACCAAAGAGTCTGAACCACTCGGATTAGAGGCGGTCAATCAGGCCGACCTGCTTACCCGAATTTGGTTGGCTCAAGGTCAGGACGAGAACCTGAACAAGGTTGCTCAGAATGATAGGACGGAGTACCAAACTGCAAAGGATGGTACCATCCTAGTAAACGGTCGGATCAGTGTTCCTAATGATAGAAGTCTAAAGGAAGAGATTATGAGGGAGGCTCATAAGTCCAGATTCTCGGTTCATCCTGGTGCGACCAAGATGTACCAGAACCTTAAGAAGTTCTATCATTGGATCCGTATGAAGGCAGATGTCGCGGAGTGGGTGGCCAAGTGTTCCACTTGCCAACTCATCAAAGCAGAACATCAAGTGCCTAGTGGGTTATTGCAAAGCTTGCCTATTCCGGAATGGAAATGGGATCACATCACAATGGACTTTGTGACTGGGTTCCCTACCACGAGGAGTAAGAAAGATGCGGTTTGGGTTGTGGTTGATCGCCTGACCAAATCAGCGCACTTCCTGGCTATCAAAAAGTCGGATGGGGTAGATCAGATTGTACGTAAGTACATTGATGAGATCGTCCGACTACATGGTGTGCCGGCAAGCATAGTTTCAGATAGGGATTCAAGGTTCACATCTTACTTCTGGAGGGCTTTCCAAAAGGCTTTAGGAACAAGAGTGAACATGAGTACAGCCTATCACCCACAGACGGATGGACAGTCTGAACGAACGATCCAGACATTGGAAGATATGTTGCGAGCATGTGTTCTAGACTGGGGTGATTCCTGGGAGAAACATCTACCTCTGGTAGAATTTGCTTACAACAATAGCTTCCATAGTAGTATTGGCATGTCGCCATACGAAGCTCTGTATGGGCGTCCATGCAGGACACCCTTATGCTGGACCCAAGTTGGGGAACGCAGCATGATTGGTCCGGAGATTGTCGAAGAGACAACCGAAAAGATCAAGTTCTTGAGGGACAAGATGAGACAGGCACAAGACCGCCAAAAGAACTATGCAGATCGAAGAAGGAAAGATCTCGAGTTTCAAGTAGGTGACTTGGTGTATCTCAAAATGATTACCTTCAAAGGACGAGTCCGGATTTCCGGAAGACGGAAGTTAGATCCGAGATACTTGGGGCCGTTCAAGGTCATTGAAAGAGTTGGGATGGTGGCCTACAAGTTGGACTTGCCGGCCAAGATGGAAGCATTTCATAATGTGTTCCACGTCTCCCAACTTCGGAAATGTTTGACGGACCAAGACATCGCTCTTCCTGCCATTCCAGACGATCTGGGTAAGAACCTAACCTTGGAAACAAGGCCAGTTCGAATCATAGATAGGATGGAAAAAGCAACAAGGAAGAAGACGGTCCAGATGGTCAAGGTCGTCTGGGACTGTAATGGTCAGGATATAATCACTTGGGAAACCGAAGCTAGAATGAAAGCAAAGTACCCAGAGTGGTTGGATCAGTTTGTTTCTGAGGAAGCATTTGATTCGGATTCGAGGACGAATCCATCCCAAGGGGGGGAGACTTGTCACGCCCCCAATCCTGAATAGGATTGTTGGGACGGCCATGGTTCGAGGAAACGTGCAAGCCAGTCTTAGGACATCAAGGAAAGCATTCCATGGTCGAAAAAGAAGGTTAAGGACATAAGGAAACTTAGACTTAACCTTATACAAGCTAAGAGACAGCTAGGACGAGTAAGACGGTAACTGGACGAAGTGAACGAGTAGCTCGGCCAGCTCAATGAAGCTAGGTTCAGTTCACTCCAGCTCAGTCCCTAGTAAGTCAGCTCCACTAGCTGGACTACTAGCTCACTCAGCTGAGGCAGCTGAGAGTTAGCTCATCTCAGCTAGACGGATTGTCTGGGCTTTAGGCCGATGGTCCGGGTCCGGGTCAGTGGCGGGCTGTTAAGTCCGGCCATGAGGCCATGGGCTGTTGGGTCTTTGGACAAGGCCGTGGGCTAAGTCCAGGAGGCTTGGGCGTGGGTTGGGCTTGTGACCGACCCCAAACCCTATCAGAAAGGACGAAGGGATGCAAGTGGCCGAAAGGGGATAACCCTTGGCCGATGGTGCCCATTCGCTAGCAAGTTATGCCTGTTCGTGGGGCAAGACTTACCCCCTCCTTTTCTCTAAATATGGGGGCTCTCTGGTCGATTACATGATCCAATTCCAGAGTAAAATACTCAGAGAAAAACGTAGAGAGAAAGAAAGAGAGAAAGAGAGAGTTCCGGCCAAGAGAAAGGCCGATTGTGGTTGTGTTGTGTTCCGGCGACTCTGATCGTTTGAGAACTAACTACGGTCAAGAATGGGAGATAAAGACAAGGAGAAGAGCATGGAGAACCCAGACGTGGTTCACAAAGTATGTGATGGGCCGTGGCTCCATCAGACCGAACGGACGGTCCATGCGACCGCACCGCGGCTCTGCTCGGTTCCTAAGTCCCATCCGGCTCTCCTTATCTGTTTCAATTCGTTTCTCTTCTCTTCTCTCCGGTTAAACGCGAAAGGTTTGTTGGTTGAGTCCAAGGGACACGTCCCTAGACTTTGGCCGGACATAATCAAACCGCTAGCCTAGACACGGGTCGGTTAGTGGGATGATCCGATCGCACCAAGACTGGGCGGTTAGGACGAACGGTTGGGAATGACCCAAAGGGCACGAGTTGTCAAGAGTCATGAGTGTCCAAGAGGCACGAATGGCCAAAGGGTACATGTTCCAAAAGGTGTCTTTCGGGACAGGTTAGGACCGATCCTTATGGATCAGCCTATGGCTTGTCTAGTTAAGACAAGGTCACAGTTTGTCTAAGCCAAGGTAGAGTCGCAAGGTCTGACCAGTTGCTAAGCCTTCCGGATTAGGCTTGAGGCTTACTCGGCCGATTGGATCCAGGCCTATGGCCGGATCAGGTAAGGGAGTCCATTGGGCCATTGAGCCGGACTCCATTGGCCGGTCGCACCTAGATTCTATCCGGTTAGACGGATTGGTCTTTGGGGATGATCCGGATCTGTTCGTGTGTTCTGTTTATCTATTTTGGACTATCTATCTGATTCTAAGTCAAGGGGTGGTTGGTTGAATGACTTAGGATACGGTAGGTAGGTTCATACGTTTTATGATTATGTTGACTGAGGTTTATCTAAGTTCTAGGAACCAAGCCAAGCATTGTAGAATCAATCCGTTCTATTCTCGGTTATGATTAATGCTTATCTGGTTGTGGTTTCAGGAACTAAGGATGTGTCACGCCCCCAATCCTGGAAAGGATTGTCAGGACGGCCATGGTTCGAGGAAATGTACCAGCCAGTCTTATGACATCAAGGCAAGCATTCCATGGTCGAAAAAGAAGGTTAAGAACATAAGGAAACTTAGACTTAACCTTTATATGCTAAGAGACAGCTAGGACGAGTAAGACGGTAACTGGACGAAGTAGACGAGTAGCTCGACCAGCTCAACGAAGCTAGGTTTAGTTCACTCCAGCTCAGTCCCTACTAAGTCAGCTCCACTAGCTGGACTACTAGATCACTCAGCTGAGACAGCTGAGAGTCAGCTCATCTCAGCTAGACGGACTGTTCGGGCTTTAGGCCGATGGTCCGGGTCCGGGTCAGTGGCGGGCTGTGAGGTCCGGCCATGAGGCCATGGGCTGTTGGGTCTTTGGACAAGGCCGTGGGCTAAGTCCAGGAGGCTTCTGGCGTGGGTTGGGCTTATGACCGACCCCAAACCCAATCAGAAAGGGCGAAGGGATGCAAGTGGCCGAAAGGGGACAACCCTTGGCCGATGGTGCCCATTCGCTAGCAAGTCGTGCCTGTTCGTGGGGCAAGACTTACCCCCTCGTTTTCTATAAATATGGGGGCTCTCTGGTCGATTTCATGATCCAATTCCAGAGTAAAATACTCAGAGAAAAACGTAGAGAGAAAGAAAGAGAGAAAGAGATAGTTCCGGCCAAGAGAAAGGCCGATTGTGGTGGTGTTGTGCTCCGGCGACTCTGATCGTTTGAGAACTAACTCCGGTCAAGAATGGGAGATCAAGACAAGGAGAAGAGAATGGAGAACCCAGACGTGGTTCACAAGGAACTAAGGATGGTTCTGGTCAAGCCAAGGAGCCGTGAAGGCTCGGTCAGTGAGAGGCTTTGTAACGTGTGGTTAGATGATGCTAGGGATGAACTAGTGATTGTCTATGAGACTGTTAAGAAGTTGTGTATTGAATATCATGTTTCTAAGTAATACAAAGTTTATACATTATTATTCCGCTGTGCAATCTATTCCTTTGTTTATGAACCTCATATTGGAATATGACTTAGTAAAGAAAAGACTTAGAATGAATCAGACAAGCAAATAAATTAATAAGTAAGCATTCGTATCCAGTTGGGTCGAGAGACCAGGAACGGGTCTTACAAGTTGGTATCAGAGCATGCTTGATTCTAGGATAGTTGGGTTATGTAGTCCACACACACACAAACACGCAGCCAGCTGATTAGGTCTCACGGTGAGGTTTGATTGCTTAGTCTAGGGATTGTTTTGTTCTGTTTATGGTTAGTATGTTTTGTACTAACATTGTCTGAATCCTTAGGCTGGTAAAAGCAAATCTGGAAAGTCCCGAAAAAGTAAGAGAATGGCCGGTCAGTCTAGCCAAGTGGCCATGGATGGAACTAATCTGTCCGGTTTGCAAACCGATCCGGCCGCGGCTAACGCTGAAGATGTGTTGCCAACTGATCAGGCTAACCTTACGGGGACGCAACGGGATGGTCAGGAACATCAGGAGAGTGATGAGGAAATGGAATCCTCGAACGCTAACCGTGATGGTGGCCAGCGTGAGAAAGTGGCCGATGGTACGGCCAATGTAACCGCAACACTGTCCAAAGAGGACTTGTTAGAGGCCATGAAGGTAATGGGGACTCAGGTGGCGGCTATGGCCCAACTGTTCACGCCATTAGTGAACTCCTCGGTTGGCCAAGCTACGCCTGTGGCTACGACCGCCCCCAACACCAATGGTCAAGTTGTGGAAACGGTCGAGGTGATCGAGATTTATCCACCAGAAAGGACCGGGAAAAAGGTGGACTATCTGAGCTTGCTTCAGCACATCTCCCGTCTAGGGACGAAGCATTTCTCAGGAAGCACTGATCCTATTGAGGCAGACGAGTGGAGGAGTAGGCTAGTCTGAAACTTCAGCTCAACTCGTTGTCCCGAGGATTACAAGAGAGACATTGCGGTTCACTTCCTGGAAGGGGACGCGCATAATTGGAGGCTGGCTGTGAACAAGCGCACCAATGGAAGTCTCCAGAGTTTTGCGGATTTTGGAAATGAATTCAACCGCAAAAAATTTCCTGCAGAGGCTAGGGACCGTCTGGAAGGTAGATTCCTAGACCTTACCCAAGGCCGCAGGGCCGTACGTGAGTACGAAGAGGAGTTCAACCGGCTCCGACGGTTTGTTAGAAGGCAACTTGAGGACGAGACAGTCCAGGTTCGTCGGTTCATTCGAGGCTAACTTGGCCGAAGAAGCTAAGCTTAAGACAAAGTCGCAGTCTGTCCCGACGGGTAAGACTAATGACCGAAAGAGGAAGTGGGACCAGGTTGACGGAGGCAAGGCCTCAAGTGGACGACCTGAATGTCCCAAGTGTGGTAAGAACCATCCAGGTGAATGCTGGAAAGCCATGGGAGCTTGTGTGAGATGTGGCAGCTTGGATCATTCCATCCGAGATTGCACTCGACCAAGCCGGACTCAAGGCCAGTCCAGTGGCAGCGGCTCTCGGACTTGTTTCCATTGTGGCCAAAGCGGACACTTCCAAAGTGAATGCCCTAAGCGGCAAGGAGGACAAGGGAAGGGTCGTGGAGACACGGGAAAGTCGACCCAGAGCAGGCCGACCACAACACCAAGGATATATGAGCTGTCCCGAGACGACGGTGCTTCTGGATTGTTTGATTCGATCTCTGGTAATTTCTGAATTTATCTGTTTACATTCAATAGAATGCTTGGTCTGGAACCTAGAGTGGCTAGGTGATTCTGATGTGGGTCTCTTATAGGTACCCTCATGATTGGTGGTGTTGAAACCCACATACTTTTCGACACAGGGGCTACACATAGTTTTGTGAGCCCGAAACTGGTCGGAAAGGGTCTTTTTTGCCTCTGTTCTGGGGATAATTCGAGACTAGTGAGGGCGGCCGGTGGGCAAATCATGCACTCACTAGGGCTCATGACTAATATCCCGGTAATGATCCAGGAGAAAAATCTGCCTATAGATCTGATTGTGTTGCGCCTACAGAATCACGATGTGATCCTAGGCATGGATTGGTTGGGAAAGTATCGGGCCACTCTCGACTGCCACAGAGGATGTGTACGGTTGGAGACTGGACCTCACCCGATCCAGTACCAAAGTCTGAATATGAATCCGGCTCTGGATAGAGTAGTGGTGTCAGCAATCCGAGCAGAACGAATGCTTAGACGGGGTTGTGAAGCATATTTGACCACAATTACCACTATGGAGCACGGCAGGTCTGATGATCAGAAAGATCTATCTAAGGACCCGTTGGTGTCTGAGTTCCCAGATGTGTTCCGTTCGCTACAGGGTGTCCCCCCTGATAGGTCGGATCCATTTACGATTGAACTAGAACCAGGGACAGCTCCGCTGTCCAAGAGTCTGTATCGAATGGCTCCGGCCGAGATGGCCGAGCTAAAGAAGCAATTAGAAGAATTGCTGGACAAGGGGTTCGTACGTACAAGTAGCTCTCCTTGGGGTGCACCAGTCCTCTTTGTGAAAAAGAAGGATGGTAGCATGCGTCTGTGTATTGACTATCGAGGGTTGAACATGGTTACTGTGAAGAAGAAGTACCCGTTGCCCAGAATAGACGAGTTGTTGGATCAACTCAAAGGAGCCAAGTGGTTTTCTAAGATTGATTTGGCCTCAGGGTATCATCCGATCCATATAGAGCCAAATGATATTAGAAAGACAGCATTCTGGACCAGGTACGACCACTACGAGTTTGTGGTTATGCCATTCAGTCTGACCAATGCGCCTGCTGCATTCATGAAAATGATGAACAGTGTGTTCCGAGACTTCCTGGACGAATCAGTGATCATCTTCATTGATGATATCCTGATTTACTCCAAGGATGAGGAATCTCATCGGAAACACCTGAGAGCTGTGCTGGAACGATTACGGGAACACAAGCTCTATGAAAACTCAGTAAATGCAGTTTTTGGAAGAAGAGCATTGGGTTTCTCGGCCACATTGTGTCTGGTGAGGGCGTCTCGGTGGATCCAGAGAAGATCAGGGCAATCAAGGATTGGCCTCGACCACGCAGTGCCACGGAAGTAAGAAGCTTCCTAGGGCTGGCAGGTTATTATAGAAAGTTTGTTAAAGGATTCGCAAGCTTGGCTCAGCCTATGACACGGTTGACCGGGAAGGACGTTAAGTTCACATGGTCTGAGGAGTGTGGGAAATGTTTTTCCGCGCTTAAGGACATGCTGACTAGCGCACCCATTTTGGTTCTTCCAGAGGCCGAACAACCCTATGAGGTTTATACGGACGCATCCATAACAGGACTAGGTTGCGTATTAACCCATCATGGGAAGGTCATCGCCTATGCGTCAAGGCAGTTGAGAAAACATGAGGGAAACTACCCCACCCATGACCTTGAAATGGCTGCGGTAGTGTTCCCTTAAAGATTTGGCGATCATACTTGTATGGTGCCAAGGTTCAGATACTTACGGACCATAAGAGTCTTAAGTATATATTCACCCAGCCTGAGTTAAACTTAAGGCAGAGAAGGTGGATGGAGTTTGTAGCTGATTACGATCTGGATATCACCTATCATCCGGGAAAGGCTAATCTGGTCGCAGATGCCTTGAGCCGGAGAAGGGCCGACGTATCAGCCGAACGAGAAGAGGACGACCTGGACAGTACGGTTCGTGCCCTACGGTTGAACGCATCAACCAAAGAGTCTGAACCACTCGGATTAGAGGCGGTCAATCAGGCCGACCTGTTTACCCGAATTTGGTTGGCTCAAGGTCAGGACGAGAACCTGAACAAGGTTGCTCAGAATGATAGGACGGAGTACCAAACTGCAAAGGATGGTACCATCCTAGTAAACGGTCGGATCAGTGTTCCTAATGATAGAAGTCTAAAGGAAGAGATTATGAGGGAGGCTCATAAGTCCATATTCTCGGTTCATCCTGGTGCGATCAAGATGTACCAGAACCTTAAGAAGTTCTATCATTGGATCCGTATGAAGGCAGATGTCGCGGAGTGGGTGGCCAAGTGTTCCACTTGCTAACTCATCAAAGCAAAACATCAAGTGCCTAGTGGGTTATTGCAAAGCTTGCGTATTCCAGAATGGAAATGGGATCACATCACAATGGACTTTGTGACTGGGTTCCCTACCACGAGGAGTAAGAAAGATGCGGTTTGGGTTGTGGTTGATCGCCTGACCAAATCAGCACACTTCCTGGCTATCAAAAAGTCGGATGGGGTAGATCAGATTGTACGTAAGTACATTGATGAGATCATCCGACTACATGGTGTGCCGGCAAGAATAGTTTCAGATAGGGATTCAAGGTTCACATCTTACTTCTGGAGGGCTTTCCAAAAGGCTTTAGGAACAAGAGTGAACATGAGTACAGCCTATCACCCACAGACGGATGGACAGTCTGAACGAACGATCCAGACATTGGAGGATATGTTGCGAGCATGTGTTCTAGACTGGGGTGATTCCTGGGAGATACATCTACCTCTGGTAGAATTTTCTAGACTGGGGTAATTCCTGGGAGATACATCGATCCGGATCTGTTCGTGTGTTCTGTTTATCTATTTTGGACTATCTATCTGATTCTAAGTCAAGGGGTGGTTGGTTGAATGACATAGGATATGGTAGGTAGGTTCATACGTTTTATGATTATGTTTACTGAGGTTTATCTAAGTTCTAGGAACCAAGCAAAGCATTGTAGAATCAATCTGTTCTATTCTCGGTTATGATTAATGCTTATCTGGTTGTGGTTTCAGGAACTAAGGATGTGTCACGCCCCCAATCCTTGAAAGGATTGTCAGGACGGCCATGGTTCGAGGAAACGTACCAGCCAGTCTTAGGACATCAAGGCAAGCGTTCCATGGTCGAAAAAGAAGGTTAAGAACATAAGGAAACTTAGACTTAACCTTATATAAGCTAAGAGACAGCTAGGACGAGTAAGACGGTAACTGGACGAAGTAGACGAGTAGCTCGGCCAGCTCAACGAAGCTAGGTTTAGTTCACTCCTGATCAGTCCCTACTAAGTCAGCTCCACTAGCTGGACTACTAGCTCCCATTCGCTAGCAAAGTCGTGCCTGTTCGTGGGGCAAGACTTACCCCCTCGTTTTCTATAAATATGGGGGCTCTCTGGTAGATTTCATGATCCAATTCCAGAATAAAATACTCAGAGAAAAACGTAGAGAGAAAGAAAGAGAGAAAGAGAGAGTTCCGACCAAGAGAAAGGCCGATTGTGGTGGTGTTGTGTTCCGGCGACTCTGATCGTTTGAGAACTAACTCCGGTCAAGAATGGGAGATCAAGACAAGGAGAAGAGCATGGAGAACCCAGACGTGGTTCACAAGGAACTAAGGATGGTTCTGGTCTAGCCAAGGAGCCGTGAAGGCTCGGTCAGTGAGAGGCTGTGTAACGTGTGGTTAGATGATGCTAGGGATGCACTAGTGATTCTCTATGAGACTGTTAAGAAGTTGTGTATTGAATCTCATGTTTCTAAGTAATACAAAGTTTATACATTATTATTTCGCTGTGCAATCTATTCCTTTGTTTATGAACCTCATATTCGAATATGACTTAGTAAAGAAAAGACTTAGAATGATGAATCAGACAAGCAAAGAAATTAATAAGTAAGCATTCGTATCCAGTTGGGTCGAGAGACCAAGAATGGGTCATACAGGATGGTTCTGGTCAAGCCAAGGAGCCGTGAAGGCTCGGTCAGTGAGAGGCTGTGTAACGTGTGGTTAGATGATGCTAGGGATGAACTAGTGATTGTGTATGAGACTGTTAAGAAGTTGTGTATTGAATCTCATGTTTCTAAGTAATACAAAGTTTATACATTATTATTCCGCTGTGCAATCTATCCCTTTGTTTATGAACCTCATATTCGAATATGACTTAGTAAAGAAAAGACTTAGAATGAATCAGACAAGCAAATAAATTAATAAGTAAGCATTTGTATCCAGTTGGGTCGAGAGACCAGGAACGGGTCTTACACTTGCCCTTCCCGTGGACTGTTCGGGTTATTTTTGCCCATGTAGGCTGTCTGTTCAGTACACACAGGACGTCTGTGGGTGTCCGTCAGCACACACAGGACATCCGTGTGTGCCCTCAGCACCAACAGGACGTCTGTGGCTGTCTGTGTGTGTCCGTCAGTACACACAGGACGTCTGTGGCTGTCCATCAGTACACATATCAGCACGTTGGTCCTTGGACTCCGCACGCTGACCCTTTCCGTGGACATTTCGGGTGATTTTGGCCCATGTGGGCTGTCTGTTCAGTACATTCTAGTCGTTGACCGCCCCGCATCTTACAATGTTATCATGGGAACGCCATGGCTGAACACCATGCACGCAATCCCATCAACCTACCATCTTTGCCTCAAGTTCCCGACCCCTAACGGAGTCGAGGTGATATGATCATGGACCAGCCAGCTGATGGAGATAGAGATGGCGAGTTTAGAGATGAACCAGCTGAAGAAGATGAGGTCTTAACCATTCCTAAAGGTCCCATGACTCGAGCCAGAGCTAGGAAACTCAAAGAAGCTATTGGAGGACTAATCAGGAAGTCCTTGGAGCAAGAAGAATGTCTTGGAGGAAGCTTGATACTTCAAGATACGCTTATCACCATTCAAGCCATCTTACCATCAAGTTGAGTATCATCTAGGCTAGCAAGCTATGTGTGCTCTTTTCCTATCATTGTTTTTGTCCCATTGGGTTTTGCAATGATAGGTTTTTAACGAGGCCATAGTCTTGCTATCTTATCACCTAGTTGATACTCTCGGACCAAACCACATGAAGAACCTTATGCTATCTTTATTTCTAAGTATTTATGTCTTTCATTTTCGAAAACTCTATCTAAGTTGTGTCTTTACTTCTACATTAATTGGAGGAGCCTGTTCCTTTAATTTCGAAATGCTTGGAGCCTGTTCCAAGCCTTTCACTATATATATGTGTAACTCGGCAACCCTAGCATCTATCAAGTTTTCTTTCATTTAAACCTTTGTGTTTTCTTCTCCCTTGCTTTCACGAGTTAAGAGAGTGTCTGGTGTGTAGTATCCAGTCTGTTGGTGTGTAATATCCAACGCCCAAGGGCTTTAGAAAGGTGTGTCATATCCGATCTAAGTCTAGGAGTATCAAGGAGCCTTTCCGCAGCCTCTTGTGTCACCATTCGATCCACAGCCTTGATAAACTTGAGTCTTTGATTCGTTTATGCAAGGATCTATCCAAACCATCCAGAGAAGGGTCCTAGGATCTCATTAAGTGGTATCAGAGCACTCTGGAAGGGGAGTTTCGATTTCTCTTTTGCGATTTCTTAAGATCTACTCTTTGTCGATTCATATTTTTGATCAATCGGTTCTTGTGTGTTTATTCTCACTTGATCTGCTTGTTTCATTATCAGGATTGCTAGATCTGATTGTTTCGTGTCTCATACTGATAGATCTAAGAATTTCGATCAAGTTTTGAACAAAACCTTTTCACATTCTTGTCGATTACGTTATCGTTTTGCTTGATCCGAAAGTTTCTTGTGATTGTGTGACTCGATCTGTTGTTAGAATCATAGATCAGGATTTGATTACCTCATTTCATCATCTGTTGAATCTGATCTGTTATTGTTTCAATTTCGAAAAGATAGAATTCAAATCGTCGCGTGTTGATCAAGTATCTTCATTTGCCGCTTTGTTTGAATACTTTGTTTCCTTATTTGAATCTTGAGTTCTGAATTCTTTTGAACTACTTACTGGTTCAAGTTTTTCGTGTATCAGGAAGCAATGGGGTCTGAGGAGGATGATGAAACCTTTGTGCGAAGGAATAGATTGCTGCAAGAAGCAATCACCAAACAAGTGATGGAAGCGATGGTGAAGTTACTGGAAGAGAAGTATGATCAGAGACCGCATGATGGGCAAGGACAAGCATCTGGTTCAAGACATGAGCAAAGAAGAAACAGACAAGGTCAGCGTGAGCATGCTGGATCAGAAGAGACTGATAACTTCTATGAGAGAAGTAGCCATAGCTCCGGTTCAAGACGTAGCAGTAGAAGATCTCGACGTGATCATGAGGGCCGGAGGCATAGACGCAATGAGCTATCAGGATTAAAGCTTAAGATCCCTCCTTTCCATGGTAAAGCTGATCCAGATGCCTATCTTGAGTGGGAGAAGAAGATCGAACTCGTTTTCAACTGTCAGCATTACTCAGAGACTAAGAAGATTCAAGTAGCTGCTACCGAGTTCAATGATTATGCATTGAGCTGGTGGGATCAGTTGGTCACAAACAAGAGGCGCAATGGTGAATTCCCCATTGAAACATGGGCAGAGATGAAAGCTGTGATGCGCAAGAGGTTTGTACCAAGTCATTATCACCGTGATCTTCATCAAAAGCTGAGACTGCTCACACAAGGATCAAAGTCTGTAGAGGAATACTTTCAAGAGATGGAGTTGCTTATGCTAAGAGCTTGTGTATCTGAGGACAGTGAAGCTACCATGGCACGATTTCTTGGTGGACTCAACCGTGAGATACAAGATAGAGTGGAGATGCAACACTACTTGGAGATAGAGGAGATGCTACACAAAGCTATCTTGGTGGAACAGCAAGTTAAGAGAAGAAGTTATGCGCGTGGCAGCTATGGTTCCAATAGATACCAGACCTCTAAGGAAGATAAACCGAGCTATCAAAAGGAGAGCAAGCCACAGCCAAAAGAAGAATCCAAGTCTAGTAGCATCTACAACAAAGATAAGGGTAAAGTGGAAGCTACAAGCTCGCGTGCAAGAGATGTGAAGTGCTTTAAGTGCCAAGGGCGTGGGCACTATGCTAATGAGTGTACTAACAAGAGAGTTATGATTCTTCTGGAGAATGGAGAGTTTGAATCTGAAGATGAGAAACTAAGGACTGATCAAGAACTATCAGAAGTTGAGCATGAGGAGGAACCAGTTCAAGGTAGACTTTTGGTTGCAAGAAGAACTCTCAGTTTGCAAAACAAAACAGAGGAGCAAGAACAAAGAGAGAACTTGTTCTACACACGTTGTCTGGTGCAAGGAAAGGTCTGCAGCCTGATCATCGACGGTGGAAGCTGTGTTAATGTTGCTAGCGAGACAATGGTGAAGAAGCTTGGTTTGAAAGCTCAAAAGCATCCTAAACCTTACCGGCTGCAATGGCTTAATGAAGAGGGCGAGATGAGGGTATCTACTCAGGTCTCTATACCCTTGACCATTGGGAGGTATGAAGATGACATTCTCTGTGATGTGATACCCATGGAAGCCAGCCACATACTACTGGGAAGGCCTTGGCAATTTGATAGGCGTGTCATCCATGATGGCTTCACCAACAAACATTCTTTTGAGTTCAACGGCAAGCGAACTGTCTTGGTACCTCTAACTCCTAAAGAAGTGCATGAAGATCAGCTTCAGCTTCAGAAAAAGAAAGAGGTTGATCTCAAACCAGATAAGCAACACAACTTCTATGCTAAAGCTAGTGAAATCAAAAGATCTCTTTATTCTCATCAATCGGTTCTCTTATTTATCTTTAAAGAATCTCTTTTGTCTCTAACTGATTGTACACCGGTGTATCCGAGTGAGATGTCAGCTCTTTTACAGGAATACCAGGATGTATTTCCAGAAGATAATCCCATAGGATTGCCACCTATTCGAGGGATTGAGCATCAGATTGATTTTGTACCAGGAGCTACTCTTCCCAACAGACCAGCATACAGAACTAATCCTGTGGAAACCAAGGAGCTACAAAGGCAGGTTGAGGAACTGATGGAGAAAGGCCATATCCGTGAAAGTATGAGCCCATGTGCTGTGCCTGTGCTCCTTGTTCCAAAGAAAGATGGGAGCTGGCGTATGTGTGTTGATTGTAGAGCAATCAACAACATAACAGTGAAGTATCGCCACCCTATTCCTAGATTAGATGATATGCTTGATGAGTTGCATGGTTCTAGTGTCTTTTCTAAGATAGATTTGAAGAGTGGATATCATCAAATAAGAATGAAAGAGGGAGATGAGTGGAAAACAGCCTTTAAGACTAAGCATGGGTTGTATGAGTGGTTAGTCATGCCTTTTGGATTAACCAATGCTCCTAGCACTTTTATGAGATTGATGAATCATGTGCTTAGATCTTTCATAGGTTTGTTTGTGGTAGTATACTTTGATGATATCCTTGTTTACAGTAAGAACCTAGGAGAGCATATAGATCATCTTAAGTCTGTTCTTGATGTGTTGAGAAAAGAAAAACTGTTTGCTAACCTTAAGAAATGCACTTTTTGTACGGATAACTTGGTCTTCCTAGGCTTTGTTGTGAGTGCAGATGGAGTAAAGGTGGATCAGGAGAAGGTGAGAGCAATTCAAGAATGGCCAATTCCAAAACCATAAGTGAAGTAAGGAGCTTCCACGGCCTTGCTGGCTTCTACCGACGGTTTGTGAAAGACTTTAGCACCATAGCAGCCCCATTGACTGAGGTGATCAAGAAAGAAGTTGGATTCAAATGGGGAGAAGCACAAGAACTTGCCTTTCAATGCCTAAAAGAGAAGCTTACTAATGCCCCTCTTCTTATACTTCCTGATTTCAATAAAACTTTTGAAATTGAATGTGATGCCTCAGGAATTGGAATTGGTGCTGTTCTTATGCAGGAGAAGAGACCCATAGCTTATTTCAGTGAGAAGCTTGGAGGCGCCACTCTCAACTATGCAACTTATGATAAGGAATTGTATGCCTTGGTGAGAGCTTTGCAGACTTGGCAGCATTACTTGTGGCCCAAGGAGTTTGTGATACACACGGATCATGAGTCTCTCAAGTACTTGAAAGGACAGAACAAGCTCAGCAAAAGACACGCAAGGTGGGTTGAGTTCATTGAGACATTTCCTTATGTCATCAAGTACAAACAAGGTAAAGAAAACATAGTTGCTGATGCACTATCTCGAAGGTATGTTCTCTTAAACACTCTTGATGCTAAGTTGTTAGGTTTTGAGCAGATTAAAGAGATGTATGAATCTGATCCAGATTTTAAAGAAGCTTATAACTCTTGTGAGAAATTTGCTGCTGGACATTATTTTAGACATGATGGATTCCTCTTTTATGATAATAGACTGTGTGTGCCTAATTGCTCTTTGAGAGATTTGTTTGTTAGGGAATCACATGGAGGAAGTCTCATGGGTCACTTTGGTATTGCAAAGACTCTTAAAACCTTGCAGGATCATTTCTTTTGGCCTCGGATGAAAAGTGATGTGGAGAAACTATGTGAGAGATGTGCAACTTGCAAGCAAGCTAAGTCTAAGGTTCAGTCTCACGGTTTGTATACTCCTCTCCCTATTCCTTATCATCCTTGGAATGACATATCTATGGATTTCATTGTTGGATTGCCTAGAACTAGGACTGGGAAGGATTCTATCTTTGTTGTTGTTGACAGGTTCTCAAAAATGGCACATTTCATAGCATGTCATAAAACTGATGATGCATTGCATGTAGCTAACCTGTTCTTTAAGGAGATTGTGCGTTTACATGGTATGCCTAGGACCATAGTTTCTGATAGGGATACTAAGTTTCTTAGTTATTTTTGGAAAACTCTTTGGTCTAAGCTAGGCACTAAGTTGTTGTTCTCCACTACTTGTCATCCGCAAACTGATGGACAGACTGAAGTAGTTAATAGAACTCTAGGAACACTCTTGCGTGCATTCATTAAAAAGAATCTGAAATCTTGGGAAGATTATCTGCCACATTGTGAATTTGCATATAATCATGCTGTGCATTCTGCTTCTAAGTTTTCACCCTTTGAAATTGTTTATGGGTTCAATCCCACCTCTCCTTTGGATTTAATCCCTTTACCTGAGTGTGAAAGGGTCAGTTTGGATGGCAAAAAGAAGGCAGAGATGGTGAAACAACTTCACGAGCAAGCTAGGCTCAACATTGAAGAGAAAACTAAGCAGTATGTCAAGCATGCCAACAAAGGAAGGCGTGAGATGGTCTTTAAGGAGGGTGATAAAGTTTGGGTTCATTTGAGAAAAGAGAGGTTTCCTAATGAGAGGAAGTCAAAGCTTATGCCAAGAATTGATGGACCTTTTGAGATCACAAGGAAGATCAGCAACAATGCCTACAAGATTGATCTCCAAGATAAGTATGATGTGAGTAATAGCTTCAATGTTACTGACTTGATCCCTTTTATTGCAGATGAACCTGATTTGAGGTCAAATCCTTTTCAAGAGGGAGGGGATGATATGATCATGGACCAGCCAGCTGATGGAGATAGAGATGGCGAGTTTAGAGATGAACCAGCTGAAGAAGATGAGGTCTTAACCATTCCTAAAGGTCCCATGACTCGAGCCAGAGCTAGGAAACTCAAAGAAGCTATTGGAGGACTAATCAGGAAGTCCTTGGAGCAAGAAGAATGTCTTGGAGGAAGCTTGATACTTCAAGATACGCTTATCACCATTCAAGCCATCTTACCATCAAGTTGAGTATCATCTAGGCTAGCAAGCTATGTGTGCTCTTTTCCTATCATTGTTTTTGTCCCATTGGGTTTTGCAATGATAGGTTTTTAACGAGGCCATAGTCTTGCTATCTTATCACCTAGTTGATACTCTCGGACCAAACCACATGAAGAACCTTATGCTATCTTTATTTCTAAGTATTTATGTCTTTCATTTTCGAAAACTCTATCTAAGTTGTGTCTTTACTTCTACATTAATTGGAGGAGCCTGTTCCTTTAATTTCGAAATGCTTGGAGCCTGTTCCAAGCCTTTCACTATATATATGTGTAACTCGGCAACCCTAGCATCTATCAAGTTTTCTTTCATTTAAACCTTTGTGTTTTCTTCTCCCTTGCTTTCACGAGTTAAGAGAGTGTCTGGTGTGTAGTATCCAGTCTGTTGGTGTGTAATATCCAACGCCCAAGGGCTTTAGAAAGGTGTGTCATATCCGATCTAAGTCTAGGAGTATCAAGGAGCCTTTCCGCAGCCTCTTGTGTCACCATTCGATCCACAGCCTTGATAAACTTGAGTCTTTGATTCGTTTATGCAAGGATCTATCCAAACCATCCAGAGAAGGGTCCTAGGATCTCATTACGAGGTAATTTGGGGAAATCCGAGAGTTTCACAGGTCTGTTTCACCGCGAAACTAAAACGAAAGAGACCGATCCTCGAAATCACTCCTAGAAAAGCGGAGAAAAAGACCTCCAGCAAAGATACGCGAAGTCAGGATTCAGCAGAATTCTTTTGGCAGTCTCGCAGCATCGCAGCTCTAGATGAAAAACGCGAGCCAACATGCGAACCCGTGGTAACAATCTGTCTCGACGAAGCCTTCCCAGAACGCTGCATCGAGATTGGAGCCAATCTCCACGAACCTCTCTAAGGACAGAACTCATAACCTGTCTTAAAAACAACCTTAATACTTTCGCATGGGCTGCGGAAGATATGCCGGGAATCGACATTAACATAACATGTCACGAGCTGAATATTTTGACCAAACATTCAAACCCGTCAAACAGAAAAGACGGAAGCTAGGACCCGAACGTGCTGCCGCAGTAAACGATGAGGTCGAAAAATTGCTTAAAGTTGGATCGATAACAGAAGTAAGATACCCGGACTGGCTCGCCAACCCCGTAGTAGTCAAAAAGAAGAACGGGAAGTGGCGAGTTTGAGTGGATTTTACCGACCTAAACAAGGCATGTCCAAAGGATAGCTTCCCTCTACCACATATCGATCGATTGGTAGAAGCAACAGCGGGCAACGAACTCTTATCCTTCATGGATGCCTTCTCAGGTTATAATCAAATTAGGATGAATCCCGACGATTGTGAGAAGACTGCGTTCATTACCGATCGCAGAACTTATTACTATAAGGTAATTCCCTTCGGCCTCATAAACGCTGGTGCAACTTACCAACGACTCGTGAACCGAATGTTCTCCAAACAACTCGGAAAAACGATGGAGGTTTATATCGACGACATGCTCGTCAAATCCCTCAAAGCAAGAGATCACGTGTCACATCTCGAAGAATGCTTTGCACAACTAAATTCCCATAACATGAAGCTCAACCCGACAAAATGTAGATTCGCCGTGGCATCAGGGGAATTCCTCGGCTACTTGGTCACATACCGCGGCATCGAAGCAAATCCAAAACAGATCAATGCACTAATCGAGATGGCTTCACCAAAGAATAAGCGGGAAGTCCAAAGACTGACCGGCAGAATCGCAGCGCTTAACCGATTTATTTCACGATCAACAGATAAGTGCCTGCCCTTCTACGACGTCCTGCGAGGAAATAAAAAATTCGAATGGTCGGAAGAGTGCGAAAACGCCTTCCAACAGCTGAAGCGTTATTTAGCTACTCCTCCAGTCCTCGCAAAACCCGTGGAAGGGGGGCCTTTATTCTTGTACATCGCTGTGTCGGCAACGGCCGTAAGCGGAGTCCTGATCAGGGAAGAACGCGGGGAGCAGAAAACTATTTTCTACATAAGCCAAACCTTGCTGGATGCCGAATCTAGGTATCCATTGATGGAAAAATTGGCATGCGCGGTCGTAACATCGGCCCGAAAACTAAGACCATATTTCCAATCCCACACAATCGTCATCCTCACGACTTTTCCCTTACGGACAATTTTGCATAGCCCAAGTCAATCAGGCCGACTGGCTAAGTGGGCGGTCGAGTTGAGCGAGTATGACATCGAATACCGACCGAGGACGAGCGCAAAATCACAAGTGCTCGCAGACTTCTTGGTCGAACTTCCAACAGGAACAATAACCAATGAGGAACCAAATTCCACCTGGCTCCTCCACGTCGACGGATCCTCATCCAAGCAAGGATCAGGTATCGGAATCCGTCTCACATCTCCAACGAGCGAGATCTTGGAACAATCGTTCAGGCTGGAATTCCATGCCTCAAACAACGAAGCCGAATATGAAGCATTAATCGCAGGGCTACGTTTGGCTCACGGCTTAAAAATACGTAATCTCCACGCTTACTGCGACTCCCAGTTAGTGGCCAGTCAATTCAGCGGAGAGTATGAAGCCAGAGACGAAAGGATGGACGCGTACCTCAAACTGGTCCAAGGTATAGCTCAAGACTTCGACTGTTTTGCCCTTACACGGATCCCCCGTTCCGAGAATGTCCAGGCTGATGCCCTCGCGGCCCTAGCATCAAGTTTCGATCCAGGACTCAAAAGGGTAATTCCGGTCGAGTTCATCGGACCACCAATCGTCGCAATCTCATAGAGGGTCAAGATGACGAGGAAGAAGAAAATGCAATACCGCCACCATCGGAGCAATCTGATTACGGCTGTGATACCCCATGGCTTCAGACGATTCGAGACTACATTGTCGATGGGCAACTGCCAGCCGAAAAATGGGCAGCTCGCAAGGTCCAAACACAGGCCGCACGCTACGTAACAATGGACGGTGAAATCTAAAAATGGAGATTCTCCGGACCACTCATGACGTGCCTGGAAGGAGAAAAGGCGAGAAAAGTAATGGAGGAAATACATTCCGGCTCCTGCGGAAACCATTCCGGTGGAAGATCACTAGCTGTAAAAATCAAACGCCATGGATACTATTGGCCAACAATGATCGGAGATTGGGAGAAATTCGCACGAAAATGTTAAAAATGCCAAAGGCATGCACCAACCATCCGACAACCGGCCGGAGTTCTTTCCTCCATCACATCGCCCTATCCCTTTATGCGCTGGGCCATGGATATTGTCGGACCTCTGCATAATTCAAAGCAAAAGCGTTTCCTTCTAGTCCTTACCGATTTTTTCTCAAAATGGGTAGAGGCGGACTCGTACGCAAGTATAAAGGACGTCCAAGTCGAGAATTTCGTATGGAAAAACATCATCTGTAGGCATGGAGTTCCTTACGAGATCGTAACCGATAACGGGTCTCAGTTCATCTCCACTCGATTCGAGGCATTCTGCGAAAAATGGAAGATACGACTCAACAAGTCAACTCCCAGATATCCGCAGTGCAACGGACAGGCTGAAACAATCAACAAGACCATTCTCGACGGACTGAAGAAACGCTTAGAGGCCAAAAAAGGCAGATGGGCCGACGAACTCGAGGGAGTCCTCTGGTCTCACCGTACCACCCCAAGGCGAGCAACGGGAGAAACTCCCTTCGCTCTGGTATACGGCACGGAATGCATGATTCCCGTGGAAGTAGAATTTCCCGGTGTTTGAAGAAGGTTGTTACCCGAACGAGAGGAACTCAACAATGCTATGGTCTTGGATGATCTCGACCTCATTAACGAGGGCCGAGATCGAGCGCTCATCCGAATTTAAAACTACCAGCACGCCGCTGCAAAATACTATAATTTCAACGTACGGAATCGTAGGTTCAATCAGGGAGATCTGGTCCTTCGCAAAGTCTTCCAAAACACCGCTGAACGAAACGCGGGAAAACTCGGAGCAAACTGGGAAGGTCCCTATAAAATCGAAAAAGTCGTCCGACCAGGTTCTTACGAAATAGCCAACATGCAAGGCATAAAAATTCCTAGAACCTAGAACGCGATGCATCTCAAAAAATACTATCACTAAATAGACCAACTCGCAATCACTGAACTACGAGACTGCTTGATCTCCGCAAGGAGTACGTAGGCAGTTTGTCAAAAGGCAAATTCAGCTGTCCCCCCCCATTAAAAAAGGGGGGGGAGTGGGTACGTATACTCGTATACTCCCAAAAAATCGAAAAAACTTCTTACCACGCTCTTGGTGTTTTCGACTTATCAAAACATCCTCACCCGTAAAATCGGAACGAGGTCTTTGGAAATTAGTCGGCCGCTTAGGAGAAGCAACCTTCAGCATCACGAGACGTCGCAAAAGATGCCTCAAAGTTGATTTCTTCCGAGCAAACGAAACCTCCGTCACAAAAAAGACATATATATGCACACATTAACATTTATTTTGCGCAAAATATTCAAAACAACGGCACGCGCCACCAAGTCCGATGCTGATCACATCGAACTCACAAACGTCCTAAACAGACATAGCCATCTCACGGAGATGACTCTCTTACATCCGACACAAGGATAATAGCGCTATAAAAGAAATCCGAAATTTTGGTCTAGCACTTCCTGTCTCCGGAGAGATGCTCGATTCGTATCAAACAAGTCGTATAAGCCGAGAACCTATCGCGGACTTTACATCGATACGAATCAGGAAAAAAATCACGACAGGAAAAACGATAGCCGGTTAGTCACCGCACAATCCTTAAACCGAAAGTAAACCTAGGTCTTGCCCTAAACCCAGCGCACTGGTCTCTAACATCTCAAAGGCATGATATCTAAAGATAAGAGATTCTTAAACCATGCCTCTATGTTTATGTTCGACACCTTCAGCACCCCCGCAGAGTTCACATCTCGCGGAAGAACTCTCGAAACAGATCTCGAATGAAACATTTCACAATCGAAGAAGGATATGAGACGACAACTCATCACCTTCCTCCCCACTATTCACAAATTCATAAAAAGCGTTATCCGATTATCGTACCATAAAAAGAAAGCCGCGGAGCGGCAGGGATTCAAAGCCACACACGGCCAGTCCCAAAATACAAACAAGGCCGTTCAAGGCCGAAACGTAAAAACATAAAAAAATCTCTCGCAAGAGATCTAACCCAAGTCATCCTCAAAACTTACGCCCCCTCTTCACCCGCTGCCTCGTCCGAGCCTGGAGCCGCGCCACCTCCGTTTTCTCCGACCATCGGGTCTTTCCCCTCTGGGTCTTCTGAACACGTCGGAAGGAAGCATGCGGATTTCAGGTCGGCCAGGATGAGACCAAAATCTCCATCCTCGGCCGCCATATCTCCCTTGCAGTCGGACAGTCGGGCCTCTTCGGCCTCCAAGGTCGGGGGAGTCTCACTTTGGAACGACCGAACCACAGACATCCCGCCCTCAATCGTCGCCAAAGCTAGATCCCTGCTCCGGATACACTCGAGGGAACCCAGGGAAGCAGAAATCTTCGCCAAGCGAGCTTGAAACTCCGCGCGAAGGGCATCCGTAGCCTCTTGGATCCCGCGGCGTGCTAGCCCCGCGTCACACTCGAGCTGACGCTGGAGTCGACGCACCTCCGAGGATTTGGCCTTCCTGGCCTTCTTTTCCTTAAGCAAAGAACTCGCCGTCTTCCCAAGGTCCCTCTCAAGCTCTCCTATCGCAACCTCGAGCTTCGACACTTTCGCAGTGTGAGAGTCCTTGACAGCCGTCAACATGGCCTCAGTTTCGGACCATCTGCCCTGAAGCTCCACCAACTCCCCGGAAAGGCGACTGGTCTCAGAACCACATTCGCTGATCATCCCATCGATCAACGATATGAACTACAAACGGTGAAAATTCTTAAGACTAAGTCCAAGAAAAGAATGCACAAAAGACGATCGAGAATTCCAACAAGAGACAAACCTTTCCGCGAAGTCCCGATACTAGGCTCGATCCACCTCGCTGCGAAGTCTCCCCGTCACCGCTCTTGGCAAGTTTCCTCTTCCGACTCTTAGGCTGAGTAGCCAGGACAGCGCTAGGAGCACGCAATGCCAGAACAATTTCTTTTCTGGCTGGAGCAGGAGGCATAGAGTCAGCAGACTTCTCCTTGTCCTCGACGAGGATCGGAGTCGTGGAAGATCCCGCAGGTAGGGCTTGCGGGAGAGGACCATACTTCGGTCCCATGACACGGGGCAACGACCTGCACGGAAGAAAACGGAAACTCGGAGCCAGCTTGAGCTAGTTCTTTCTCAGCTTGGCGACGAACTAGTTTCTCTTGGAAAGAAAGATGACCGGCAACACAAGCCGGCGCTTCCGCCAGAGAAGTTAAAACCGGAGCCGGAGAAGTGGCCTCGCCCATCTCGACGTCGGAGTCCTTCTTATCACCTAGGGAGGAAGACATGTTGAAAAGAAAGTTATGAAACTAGAGAGGTTTTTGAAGGAATGAAGAAGGGAAGGTGTGAAGAAAATGAATGACAAGAGCTCACTCCTTATAGAAGTATGGGTTCGGAATATCGTCTCGACAACTTTTTCCGCGGAGTTTAAAATGTGAATTTCGTCCAATACACTTAAACTTGTCAAAGTCATCTCTCCGCCCGCTAGAGTCACAACGCTAACTGTTGGGGTCAAAAACGGTTACGACAAATTTAACATTCAAAACGTCCGAGGAAGAAAGTAAGAATTTCTCTGAAGAGTACTTTTCGAAATAGATTCTTCCTTACGAAAAAGCTTTACGGAAGAAAGAATCGAGATGCCCGACCAAAGCTCGAAACAGGTCGTTACGCAGCGACCGAACGTCCGTCCCGCTTGGTCGCTACGTAGCGACCGAGCTCGAGCCCAAGCTCGGTCGCTACATCGCGACTGAGCGCTCGTCCCGCTTGGTCGCTATGTAGCGACCGAGCTCGAGCCAAAGCTCGGTCGCTACGTAGCGACCGAGCATTGGTCCCGCTCGGTCGCTACGTAGCGACCGAGCTCAAGCCAAAGCTCGGTCGCTATGTAGCGACCGAGCGATCGTCCCGCTCGGTCGCTACGTAGCGACGGAGCTCAAGCCAAGGCTCGATCGCTACGTAGCGACCGAGCGCTCGTCCCGCTCGGTCGCTACGTAGCGACCGAGCGCTCGTCCCGCTCGGTCGCTACGTAGCGATCGAGCTCGAGCCAAAGCTCGGTCGCTACGTAGCGACCGAGCGATCGTCCCGCTCGGTCGCTACGTAGCGACCGAGCTCGAGCCAAAGCTCGGTCGCTACGTACTGACCGAGCGATCGTCCCGCTCGGTCGCTACGTAGCGATCGTCCCGCTCGGTCGCTACGTAGTGACCAAGCCCGAGCCAAAGCTCGGTCGCTACGTAGCGACCGAGCTCAAGCCAAAGCTCGGTCGCTACGTAGCGACCGAGCGCTCGTCTCGCTCGGTCGTACGTAGCGACCGGGCTCGAGCTGAAGTTCGGTCGCTGTGTAGCGATTGAACTCTTCTGAACATCGACAGACATCAATCCATGCATTCTTGTCAAACCTTCGAATGCTATCTCCCGAAGACCGTAGCAAGCTCAGTCCATGTTTTCCGCTATCGAAATTCATCGATCAAACTTCGCGGATTAGAAACCGCGGAAAGTTTGTTTCTTTATCAAAAAGATATCGTACTAAACGTGTCGAGTCGGAAGACGGCCCAAAGGGACCTAAAACACGACTCGAGGCCCATCCTACGATTTCTCAACCAAAAGCCCGTAAACCGCAGCACGGTTTACGCTTGGCGCGGTTTACGCTTGGCCCACAAGGAAGGATAAATGTCAAGTTTCCGCGGATAAATATGGAAGTTTTGAAGATAATTGTGAAGATCGGGAAAAATGGAATATCTCCATTTTTATGCTATGACGGCTTAAGGGCAGAAGAGTAAAAGCGTAAACCGATCTTGGAGCTAGTATAAAAGGAGTCCTAGGCGAGGAGCATGGGAGAGAACTTTTTCAGAGAAAACTTAGCACTTGGAGCAATTTAGGCAATTTTCCGTTTTTGTTATTTCAAACTGCGACTCAATTAGGTTTAGCCGTCTTAGGGTTACTATAACTAGGAATCTTGCCGACAGCTCTCGAGCCCAGGGTTATATCTTGTTGTAAACGCTCATACGCAAATTCGGAATAAGATCTTCTTTGCTCTCTTTTTTGATTTCTTATACTTTCTCGTTATTATTCTTGTGTTCTGATTGCTTGACGTGTGGTAATTAGCAGATATCCAGGTCCTTTGGGAAATTAGGGTTTTCCTAGTTTTCTTATTTAAACGGTAATCGACAGTGCAAATTTCGGTTCCCACAGTTCCTTCTTCTGGCCTTTATGGTAGGAAGATAGGATATTGCCGATAGTGAAGGAGGAACATAACGTCACCAAGACCCAAGTTTGATATATATATTATATCGTGTTTTGGGTTGTT
>NW_026016508.1:0-47500 GCF_020379485.1 Brassica napus | reverse complement strand
ACACACGAACACCCATGAACGTCCTGTGTGTACTGAACAGACAGCCTACGTGGACCAAAATCACCCAAACAGTCCACGGGAAGGGTCAGCGTGCTGACTCCAAGGACCAACGTGCTGATATGTGTACTGATGGACAGCAACGGACATCCTGTGTGTGCTGACGGACACATACGGACAGTCACGGGCGTCCTGTGTGTGCTGGTGGACACCCACAGACGTCCTGTGTGTACTGAACAGACAGCCCACGTGTAATAACCCTCTTTAATGAGTAAAACACAGGCAAGGAAAAATCTTGTAACAGCCGAGAAAATTACTCAAGTAAGTGGAAGTCGGATTGATCTTTTCCCGTGGATGTTGTGGATCCCAAGGTACATAAGAAAAATTTAGAAAGTCTTAGAATAGTTTTCCATCTGAAGAAATAAATTCTTCAGGAAGTTTAGTGGATTGAAAATGCTCGCGGTTCGGCCTAGAACATCCTAGTCGAACGAGAAAATTAATAGAAAATTTATTATAAGGCCTTAAGATAGGAATGACCTTAGAGTTATTTTAGAAATGTTTTGGTCTAAGAAATCTAGGTTTTTGTCAAGGAGAAACATTTCCGCCAGCTCGGATAAGCTTATAACATGTTCGGGATTTAAATACGGCCCATTCGGGCCCATCTACGATGTGTTAAGCATATCCGGAAGCTTCTGGAGGATGCAGCTGCTTGTCTACCTCCTTAAGCAGCTAGACATGTGTTACTCTTTTACTGGAGAATCCTCCAAGGAGCTCTTTCTTATGTCCTATTGGTTGAAATGGTGGCTGGCCACAAAACTTGTTTAAATTGGACAGATTTGTGGCTGCACACCAATCTCTCTCCAATTGGTTGCATGGAGCACCCAGGACACCTCCTGCTTGCTATGCACGACCAAAACCCTCCCATGAGCTCATTTTCCAGCCTATAAATAGCAGACCACCCCCTTAGTTATTTCTCATGCTTAGAACCCTAACCATAGTAGCTCAAAAAGTCGAAACCCTAAGGTAAAATGTTTTTGTCTTTAGCTTTCTTTTTATTTAAATTTTGTTTTTATTTTTTTTAGTTAGAACTTGGATAGCCTTTCTTACCTTACACTTCCTATATTTAGATTTCTAAAGTTCTAGTGGTTTCCGATAAAAGTTTAAAGTGAAGCCGACCGCGAGATAGAAGCGTTTCCAGTCCAAAACTTTCGTCTAAGTGTTGAGGTGAGTCTCGGTTATGGGTTATAATTGTTGTGTGTGCGACTAGCGCCTGCAAACAAGAGTATTGGTTGATGCATTGCTAGGTTGCGCGTTTAGATATATAATGATATGATAATGATTGATGTTTGTGAAAGATATTGAGTTATATCGTCGGGCCTCGGCTCGAGGGGTATAACATGATTGTGATACATTGATGTTGTGTTGCATATACTTATGTCATTGCATTATATTGTTTGGGTCTTGGCTCAGATAATATAACATGTTTGATCATATCTTAACGGGGAAAACCCGTAAATCCACGGACTTGATCCGTGAGAGTTCGACACTCGGGTGGAGTGTCGTGAGAGTCATTGGTATCCACTCGAGGCCCGTGCCTTGTCCGGGGCCTTACCAAAATTAGTTCCGGGCAGGACGCGAAGACACGTGTGATAGGGTTAGCTACCCTCGATGGTGTAGCTGCATGACGATGCGGCAAGTGTGTTATCCGGGCCATCGGCTTTTTAGACTTTGTGTTTACAGTCAATGGGCGCATGAAGGGATGTGTTATGGACTTCGTATCAAGATAGGAACCAATGGCGAGAGGCAGTCCTCGATGATCAATAATGATCTAACCACTCGTGAAGAGTGGATGCTTGTTTACATGATTGCTTTATTTTTACATTGCATATTTCTTAATATAATTGATCCTTGTTGCTTAATGTTTGATGCATAATGGGGGGGATAAATAATTGTTAGGAAACCCGACTCACTGAGCAAAATAGTTGCTCATTAGACTCTTTGTTTTGCAGGTAACCCGTAGTAGTAGGTTCCATTTGGGATCGGAGGAGCACAAAGCTGTTGGTGTAGATTTGCTACCTTTTGCAAACATGTACGTTTTGTAATATGTAAGATATGGTTTTGAACTTCGGCCGAGCATGTATAAAGTTTTGATGTGGTTGAACTTAAAGTATATGAATAAGAAAAGGTTTGTGAAATGCTTGGATTCCATATGATACTAGTCCTAGTCCGGGACGAACTAACTAACGGTTTCAAACTCGGGTTGCAAAGCCTTAACTTGGAATCGCTAGGAAACCCGTTCTTGGACATATGATCTTAGGATTTCGGATCTGATCTGGGAACCTCGGATCAAATGTTCGGGCACGTGGTAGTAGTATCTTCGATCTGGTTAGAGTTCTTTAGTTCGTCGTGCATGTTCTTGTTTGATTGGTGCATGGCAAACTAATTAACTTTTATTTATTCCGGATCGGGGGTGTTACAATGAAGGTGGTATCAGAGCATGGTTCACTTTGCTCACTTGGGAACTGTTTTCAATAATTTATCGAGTCAAAGGTGTCGCAAAAGGTAGAATAGGAAACCAACATGCTCCTTTGTTAAATAAGTTGAGAATAGTAATTACCCTGGGTTGTACTGCAGTATGTTTCCAAGACGTACAAGGAGTGAGGAGCCAATGATGACACCACCAAGATATGGACAACGTAATTCTGAAACCGCAGAGTCTATTCAAACCTTGAGGTAACAGATGATTCTGCGATAGCACAAGGAAATAACCATTGCTATGAACACGAACATGAGTCGACCGGGAGAAATCCGACAGATTCACATATGGGCTATGAGCAAGAAGAACGATATGAGGATCTGAGGGAGAGGAATCAAGCACCTGATATGTATGGATCAAGGCGGAATGAATCTGAGTTCATGCATCGGGAAAGGACGCCCGAGCCACGTTGTAGGCAAGAACAGAGGACAGCTGGGAGTTTTGATCCTCTTATAGTATTAGTACAAGGCTTGCTAGATAGACTTGATCATAGAACCGGTGAAACCGGCTGGAGATTCAATTTTTGGAGTTAACTCAAGGCAACTGGAAAGTCAGGGAGTATGAGGCAGAGTTTACAAAGCTAAGGAAATATTCTCCTTATGGAGCAAGGAATGAAGGTGCACTAATTCGAAGGTTTATAAGAGGATTGCGAGCGGATTTGGCTAGCCGACTGCAAGTAGTGAAGTTTCATAGCCTTTATGAATTGCAGAGATAGCGGTAAATGTTGAAGAAGGTATGGAAAAAGAGCAAGCCATGATGAAGCATGCAGAGCCATCTCGCAGAACTGAAGGGCTAGGAGCACGAAGAATGAATAATAAAGGACAATTTAATCGAGGGAGAGGCCAAGGAAGAAGGAATGACATACGGTTTACGAATGGCCCAGATGTGTGTTACACTTGTGGTGGTACAGGACATTTTTCTAGCAGTTGTCCTTATAGTCAGGGAAGAAAAGCCCCTGATTATATTACTTGCTTCTCGTGTGGTGAGAAAGGGCATTATGCCAACAGTTGTCCCCATAAGAGACAAGTTACGCTTCCAGCACCACCCACTAGACTAGCGATTGAACCAGCCCCGAAGCGCCAGGCAGTTGGAAGGCAAGTCAATGCTTTAGAGTTAGGAAAACCCGAACCACAACAGCCCCATCAGGGACCGATCACAGGTAAGTAGGGTTTTAACTCATTGCTTGTTTGTGTGAATTTGATGCATGAAATATAAAATGTGAAATAAATATTGTTTAGGAACATTGTGTGTTGGTGGAGTTTATGTGCATGTTCTCTTCGACTCGGGTGCCACACATAGCTTTGTGATACCCGAGGTAGTGTCGAGTTTTAAGGGAACCTTTACTAGAGTAAAGGTAGGTGTTTCAGTTAGAACCCCTGGGAACCATAACCTTCGCGCCGATAGTTGTGTACTTGGGATTCCAATCTATGTGGGATCAACGGTATATCCGGCAGACCTGCTAGTTGTTCCTTTAGGACAACACGAAGTGATTTTGGGCATGGACTGGCTGTCGAGATACTACGCACAGTTGGATTGTGGTCGAGGAAGAATTACACTTGAAGAAAGAGGACAACCATCAACGACATACTATGGAATATGTCCAAGTGCTGGAGTGTCACTTGTATCTGCCTTAAGAGTTGAGAAAGATTTAATCGAGGGCGAGGTATATCTTGTAACTCTAACTACCCTTGGAGGAGAATTGAATGAAGGGACAAAGTTAGAAGAGATAGCAGTAGTAAAAGAATACCAGGATGTATTCCAGTCATTGGAAGGATTGCCCCCATCACGAAGTGATCCTTTCACCATTACATTAGAGCCGGGAGCAGCCCCAATAGCGAAGGCACCTTATCGAATGGCTCCAGCTGAGCTTGCTGAATTAAAGAAGCAGTTGGAAGATTTGGTAGAAAAAGGATTTATCAGACCGAGTTCTTCACCATGGGGAGCACCAGTCTTATTTGTAAAGAAGAAAGACGGTACCATGCGGTTATGCATCGATTATAGAGGGATTAACAATGTTACAGTAAAGGACAAGTATCCCTTACCAAGGATCGATGAATTGTTGGATCAGCTTCAGGGGCAAGCTGGTTCTCAAAGATAGATTTGGCATCGGGATATCATCAAATCTCAATATCAGAGTCCGATATCATGAAGACGGCTTTTAGGACCCGGTATGGCCACTATGAATTTGTGGTAATGCCTTTTGGTCTTACTAATGCGCCGGCTGCTTTCATGCGCTTGATGAATGATATATTTCGTGATTACTTGGATAAATTTGTAATCATCTTTATTGATGATATACTTATTTATTCCAAGAGTAAAGAGGAACATGCAGAGCACCTCCAAAAGGTGTTGGAGCGATTAAGAAGCCATAAGTTGTTCGCCAAGTTTAGTAAATGTAGTTTCTGGAAAAGGGAGATTGGATTCCTTGGTCATCGAGTGTCAGAGAAGGGAGTTGCAGTAGATCCTGAAAAGGTTAAAGTAGTTAAGGACTGGCCACGCCCTACCAGCGCTACCGAGGTTCGAAGCTTTCTAGGATTGGCTGGGTATTATCGAAAGTTTGTGAGGAACTTTTCCATCATGGCCAAACCCTTGACGAGGCTGACTGGGAAAGATATATCATTTGAATGGGATAAGAAAGAGGAAAAGGCTTTTACACAATTAAAGGAAGCTTTGACGACAGCACCTATTCTTGCATTACCTACTCCAGGAAGACCTTACACAGTATACACTGATGCTTCTCGAGTAGGACTGGGTTGTGTACTGATGCAGGATGAAAAGGTCATCGCCTATGGTTCAAGACAGTTAAGGAAGCACGAGGAGAATTACCCCACCCACGATCTAGAGATGGCCGCAGTGGTATTTGCTTTAAAAATATGGAGATCCTATCTTTATGGCGAGACGATTCAAATCTTTACTGATCACAAGAGTCTCAAGTATCTCTTTACTCAGTCAGATTTGAATTTGAGACAAAGGAGGTGGATGGAGTTTATCACGGATTATGACTTACAAATCCAATATCACCCAGGAAAGGCGAATGTGGTAGCAGATGCACTGAGTCGGAGGAGAAGTGATACAGCTATTGAGAAGGACTTAGAAGCCTTAAACGCAGAATTCAAGATGATTAGTCTTTCAGCCATAGAAGGCGAGGGCAGCGAGCCATTGGGATTGCGAGCAGTGAATCAAGCAAACCTCCTGCAAAGAATTCGAGAAGAGCAGAAGGAAGATGTGAAGCTAAAGAAGATTATAAAAGAACTTGAAGAATCAGGCGGAAGAAATGATAGTGGTTATCATTTGGCTGATGACAGAACCCTCCTACTGAACGGAAGGATAACCGTACCTGTAGGAAAGGAGTTACGAGAAGAGATCTTGAGAATCGCACACCACTCAATATTAAGTATTCATCCTGGAAGCACCAAGATGTACCAGGATATACGTCGATACTATCACTGGCCAGGAATCAAACGATCAGTTGCTAAGTGGGTAGCTCAGTGCCAGACCTGCCAACAAATTAAGGCTGACCATCAAGTGCCGGGAGGATTATTGCAAAGCCTACCAATCCCAGAATGGAAGTGGGAGTCAGTGGCTATGGATTTTGTAACGGGACTACCTCGAGCACCAGGAAGAGGGAATGATACTATATGGGTGGTGGTAGACCGACTAACTAAGACTGCTCATTTTCTACCCATTCGAATTGTTGATAAGGTAGAAGTACTGGCGGAAGTTTACTTAAAGGAGATAGTACGATTACACGGAGTTCCTGCCAACATAGTATCTGATCGTGATCCAAGATTTACGGCTCAATTCTGGAGAGCTTTCCAGCAAGTATTGGGGACTAATCTTCATATGAGTACGGCGTTTCACCCTGAAACTGACGGGCAGACGGAGCGAACAATCAGAACCTTGGAAGATTTTCTAAGGATGTGTGTTTAGACTGGTCAGGTACATGGGAACAATACCTACTTTGGTAGAGTTCTCTTATAACAACAATTACCATGCAAGTATTGGAATGTCCCCATATGAGGCATTATATGGTCGACCTTGCCGCACACCACTGTGTTGGGCTGAAGTTGGAGAAAGACATATGTTAGGACCAGATGTAGTAGATGAAACAACAGAAAAGATAAAGATTGTCCGGGAGAATATGAAGAAAGCTCAAGACAGGCAGAAGAAGTATGCCGATCAGAATAGACGTGAAGTAATATTTCAAGTTGGTGATTGGGTATATTTGAAGGTGGCCGCACAGAAAGGGAGAGATAGATTCGGAAAAGTGGGAAAGTTAGCCACTCGATATATAGGACCATACCGAGTGATGCAACGGGTTGGAGAAGTAGCCTATCAATTAGAGTTACCATCAGATATGGCACTTCACCCAGTTTTCCATGTCTCAATGTTAAGAAGGCATATACGAGATCCTACCGAAGTAGAGCCGCAACGAGTTGAAAACCTTCGTTCTAACCTCACTTACCCTGAAGGACCACTTCGAATCGGAGAAAGACGAATAAGAAAACTGAAGAATCGAGAGATTCCTCAAGTGCAAGTATTTTGGGGAAAACAGCATCGAGTAATTGTGACATGGGAAGATGAAGAGAGGTTTAGAGAAACTCATCCTGAACTGTTTTTGGAAGATGATGAAGATCAGATGGGTGGAGCATCAAATCACTAAGAATTCGGGACGAATTCTATTAAGAGGGGGAGAATGTAATAACCCTCTTTAAAGAGTAAAACGCAGGCAAGGAAAAATCTTGTAACAGCCGAGAAAATTACTCAAGTAAGTGGAAGTCGGATTGATCTTTTCCCGTGGATGTTGTGGATCCCAAGGTACATAAAAAAAATTTAGAAAGTCTTAGAATAGTTTTCCATCTGAAGAAATAAATTCTTCAGGAAGTTTAGTGGATTGAAAATGCTCGCGGTTCGGCCTAGAACGTCCTAGTCGGACGAGAAAATTAATAGAAAATTTATTATAAGGCCTTAAGATAGGAATGACCTTAGAATTATTTTAGAAATGTTTTGGTCTAAGAAATCTTTGTTTTTGTCAAGGAGAAACATTTCCGCCAGCTCTGATAAGCTTATAACATGTTCGGGATTTAAATACGGCCCATTCGGGCACATCTACGATGTGTTAAGCATATCCGGAAGCTTCTGGAGGATGCAGCTGCTTGTCTACCTCCTTAAGCAGCTAGACATGTGTTACTCTTTTACTGGAGAATCCTCCAAGCAGCTCTTGCTTATGTCCTATTGGTTGAAATGGTGGCTGGCCACAAAACTTGTTTTAATTGGACAGATTTGTGGCTGCACACCAATCTCTCTCCAATGGGTTGCATGGAGCACCCAGGACACCTCCTGCTTGCTATGCACGACCAAAACCCTCCCATGAGCTCATTCTCCAGCCTATAAATAGCAGACCACCCCCTTAGTTATTTCTCATGCTTAGAACCCTAACCATAGTAGCTCAAAAAGTCGAAACCCTAAGGTAAAATGTTTTTGTCTTTAGCTTTCTTTTTATTTAAATTGTTTTTTTTTTTTTAGTTAGAACTTGGATAGCCTTTCTTACCCTACCCTTCCTGTATTTAGATTTCTAAAGTTCTAGAGTTTTCCGATAAAAGTTTAAAGTGAAGCCGACCGCGAGATAGAAGCGTTTCCAGTCCAAAACTTTCATCTAAGTGTTGAGGTGAGTCTCGGTTATGGGTTATGATTGTTGTGTGTGCGACTAGCGCCTGCAAAACAAGAGTATTGGTTGATGCATTGCTAGGTTGCGCGTTTAGATATATAATGATATGATAATGATTGATGTTTGTGAAAGATATTGAGTTATATCGTCGGGCTTCGGCTCGAGGGGTATAACATGATTGTGATACATTGATGTTGTGTTGCATATACTTATGTCATTGCATTATATTGTTTGGGCCTCGGCTCAGATAATATAACATGTTTGATCATATCTTAACGGGGAAACCCGTAAATCCACGGACTTGATCCGTGAGAGTCCGACACTCGGGTGGAGTGTCGTGAGAGTCATTGGTGTCCACTCGAGGCCCGTGCCTTGTCCGGGGCCTTACCAAAATTAGTTCCGGGCAGGACGCGAAGACACGTGTGATAGGGTTAGCTACCCTCGACCGTGTAGCTGCATGACGATGCGGCAAGTGTGTTATCCGGGCCATCGGCTTTTTAGACTTTGTGTTTAGAGTCAATGGGCGCAAGAAGGGATGTGTTATGGACTTCGTATCGAGATAGGAACCAATGGCGAGAGGCAGTCCTCGATGATCAATAATGATCTAACCACTCGTGAAGAGTGGATGCTTGTTTACATGATTGCTTTATTTTTACATTGCATATTTCTTAATATAATTGATCCTTGTTGCTTAATGTTTGATGCATAATGGGGGGATAAATAATTGTTAGGAAACCCGACTCACTGAGCAAAATAGTTGCTCATTAGACTCTTTGTTTTGCAGGTAACCCGTAGTAGTAGGTTCCATTTGGGATCGGAGGAGCACAAAGCTGTTGGTGTAGATTTGCTACCTTTTGCAAACATGTACGTTTTGTAATATGTAAGATATGGTTTTGAACTTCGGCCGAGCATGTATAAATTTTGATGTGGTTGAACTTAAAGTATATGAATAAGAAAGGTTTGTGAAATGCTTGGATTCCATATGATACTAGTCCTAGTCCGGGACGAACTAACTAACGGTTTCAAACTCGGGTTGCAAAGCCTTAACTTGGAATCGCTAGGAAACCCGTTCTTGGACATATGATCTTAGGATTTCGGATCTGATCTGGGAACCTCGGATCAAATGTTCGGGCACGTGGTAGTAGTATCTTCGATCTGGTTAGAGTTCTTTAGTTCGTCGTGCATGTTCTTGTTTGATTGGTGCATGGCAAACTAATTAACTTTTATTTATTCCGGATCGGGGGTGTTACACCACGTGGGCCAAAATCACCCGAACAGTCCACAAGAAGGGTGTACTGATGGACAGCCACGGACGTCATGTGTGTGCTGACGGACACACACGAACAGCCACGGACGTCCTGTGTTGCTGACGGACACACATGGACGTCATGTGTGTGCTGACGGACACCCACTGACGTCCTGTGTGTACTGAACAGACAGCCCACGTGGGCCAAAATCATCCGAACAGTCCACGGGAAGGGCCAGCATGCTGAGTCCAAGGACCAGCGTGCTGATATGTGTACTGATGGACAGCCACAGATATCCTGTGTGTGCTGACGGAAACACACGGACACACACGGACACACATTAAACGTTACTTAAGCTGTGTTCTTGTGCTTGTGTGATTATAGAGCTTTCGTGGATCTGTTGATCCTTTCCATGTGAACGCAGTGGATACAACCGGTGCTGGTGATTCATATGTTGGTGCCTTGCTTTGCAACATTGTTGATGACCGTGCTGTTCTAGAGGTAATCTTAACATCAGATTAGCCTCTGGGCTTATTTGGAATCGTTGCTTCGGTTATTGACTGTGTTCTTGTGTCTTTAACAACAGGATGAAGCTCGACTTAGAGAAGTGCTTAGGTTTGCGAATGCATGTGGAGCCATTACAACTACCAAGAAAGGAGCTATTCCAGCTCTTCCTACAGAGTCTGAGGTTCAGAGTCTCCTCAATGGAAACTGACCTAGGAGTCTAGGACATGTCTTGTCTTGTCTTAGGAATTCACGTTTTTTTTTTTCCTTTTGTTTTCGTTCACTGTTCAAACAACAGTTTGATTCTGTTAAGTGTTCTATTTTGAGCGACTTTCATAAATTAAAACTCATTACCAAGTTTGGTGAACTATTGTTTATTAAGATCCACTTTTAATTTTAATGAAAAATAACAATACATTCGTGATGCCAATGAGCACAACAACTTTCATTAAACAGAGATTTAGAAAAAAGAACACCAACGATCTAACAAGTTCTGGTCCGGCCAAAAAGCTTCATGAACCACTCAATCTTGTATGAAGCCACTATGTATCCGATCGTGATTCCAAATACAACTCCAGGTGCAAATCCTATCCCTGCTGCCATCCAGCTCAACGATTCTCCTTCTTCTTCTTCCTCTTCTTGTAATGACTCAGTTTGCTGTTCAGATTGTTGTGACGTTGGCTCAACACGACTTCCACAAACGTCTCTAAGAGAAGAAACAAGAAGTCCAGGATTCCCCTCGTAGGATGAGCAATTCTGTCTCTGAAATTGTGTGCCTTGTGGTATGGAGCCTACAAGCTGATTATGTGAAACATTAATCCACTCAAGTGAAGAAAGCTTTCCAAGCTCTGGAGGAATCTCACCGGAGGTCATACATGATGGTTCTGAGTGCCACTGGTGGTTTTGATTTCGCAACCATTCTGGTTCTCCACCCCTGCTCTTGCGCAGTTCATTGGTTATGGAGCGGTTGCTCCCTTAATCTGCTTGTTCTCCTTTCTGATAGAATTTCTGCAGCAGTAACGAGTAGGAGGCTGCGTTGATCCTTTCCTCTCCGATCTTTTTGCACATATCTGCACATATGACACTGAAAAACAAATGCATGAAGGTGGAATAAAGGCTAAGGTGCAGGGTGGGAACTAGCTAAAGATGAGCTAGCCACTCAGGATCAACAAGATGGACAAAAAGGATAAGAAGTCCTGAGTGTGTTCCCGTTTCCCTGATTTAATGCCCATAACAAGAAGAATTTCAGTCAAGATTATGTTCAAGTTAGGTGGAGTTAAGTCTACCCAGTGTAACCTGATCGGCTGAGAACTTCTCGAGAATCAAGTGAGATATGTCAGGGTGTTCCAGGTCCACATGTGTGTCTTTCGTCACTGCTAAGGATACTGAATAAGATAACTAAAGCACGAGGTGGTCAGTGATCAACACGGAATAAGGTCGTAATTCCCACAAAATTTTGACTGACTCGATCATAAAAACTGACTCAAATTGACTCAAAAAAAAAAAAAACAAAAGAAAGAAACGAGTTAGTAAACGACGAAAACCCTCCCCCAGACTTACTTCACAACATCCCTGGTGTGAAAATAAATCAGAAAGAAGGTGAAAACAAGAATAAACATTTTTTTTGGTTGAGATACTTACCTGAGTGGAGCGGGCGCTCCATGCAAATTCTGGGTGTTATATCGTCAGATGGTTGCCTGGAACAACCGCTCTTTTCAGGGGGCAGGTTGTTCTGTTTCTGCAACCCAGAATTTTAGAAGTATCTCGGATTTTTTTTTTGGTTTTTGACCTGAGACTCAATAAACTAAAACGAAAATAAGCAACCAAAAACAAAACCAAGTTATATTTTCACTTACCAGTGGGTTGCCTCCCACCAAGCGCTTGGTTTAAGTCTCTAGCTTGACTTGGTGACTGGGTTCGGTCGGGTTGAGCAGGAGGGCCTGTTCCAAAACAAGCTCCACAATCAGACATGTTCAGCTTCAAAACCCTGCTCAACAACCCTTTCACAGCAGCTTCCTCTTTCTCCTTCAGCTCATGTGTGAGAATAGCTCTAACTTTAGAGAACGGTTTAGAGGTACCCTTGCACTTTACCTCATACTCAATGGAGTTCTCATCACACTTGAGAGGTATCAAAGTCATTGTAGGATCTCCCTTGACCCTTTTCTTCTGGACTTTCTGTATCACCCTTGAATTCCCTCTGAATTTAGTAGGATCAGTGCTAGGATCTTCATCAGAGAACAACCTGCTCTCACCCTTATCACCATGCTCCTTCTATGGAACAACCTTCAACTTTTCTACATCAAACACTGAGATGCAAGAGGCGTGTGATGAGGAAGATCTGGTGGGTGCAGCCTTGTAGACAACTTCCTTGTTGATGTTGGAGAAGCAGACTCTCTTGTTGGGCATATCGATGGTTGCTCCAACAGTAGCTATGAATGTCTTTCCAAATATCAAAGGCATCTCATGATCCTTGTTCATCTCAACAACTTGAAACTCAGCAGGAATACTTGAACATGAAGGCTGCAGATGGTTCCATATGGGACTGCTATGGAAGAGTTTGCAAAGGTCAGGGTCAGCTGAGAAATCACAACATCAGCAATACCCAAATCGTCTACAATAGCCTTTGAGACGAGATTCACACAAGAACCAGAGTCACAAAGAGCGTCCTTGAAGGTTGTTCCTGCGATGGAACATGGGAAAACAAACTTTCCAGGATCATCAACCTTAGGCAATACCTTCAGTGCTGGTGTAGACAATGCTCTGGTATAGAGGACCTTGATCTCCTCTTGAGTCTCTCTACAGTTTTTAAAGAACTTGAGCAATGGTCGAATCTGAATAGCAGCTTCGAATGCAAGTTCTTTAGAAAGCTTTCTCACCATCTTGTTAAAACCTATCAGCTGCTCTTCACTAATGGGATCCATCAGATGTCTAGGTGGAATTGGATAGGGTACCTTGGGAACATAGACTCGAGATGGTGGAGTCTCGGCAGGTTCGTCGGGAGCAGTTACTCCAGAGCTAGCAGACAGCTATGTGTTCTCTTCTGCGCCTAGAACAGTCTCAGCGAACGGCTGCTCTATTGCATTACAGTGCTCAGTCCTAAGATTTTTATAAGTTTTTTCAGGGAGCGTCTCTTGTTGCCTCTTGACACTCTCAGCTGTTTGAGCAAGCTGAACATCGATCTTTTTATATGGATCGCAAGATTGCCATACTTGTTATTCAGCTCAGTGAACATGTTGCCCATCCTGGTGTCAATTTTTGATGTTACCTGATTCAACACCTTGGCCTGAACCTGCTGACCCTGCAACAGTTGTTGCATCATCATACCCAGACCCTTCAGCTCATCTGGTTGACTGTTCTCAGTAGCTGGAACAGCTTGCCGATTGTTCTGCGGTTGTCGCTGGTTCTGGTTATGTATCTGCCCGGCCGTAGCTTGCTCCATGTTGAAGACATGCCCATGGTTGTTTTTCAGTAGCTGATCAACCTTGGCAGTCAGCTTATCTATTTTCTGGGTGTCAGAACTGTTCCTTTTCTTGGAGCAATCACTCTCCTCTTTCTTATTAGCTGAGCTAGCAGCCATGTTCTCAATCAGCTTAAACGCTCCATCAGTGGTTTGAGTCATGAAGTCTCCATTGCTCGCAGAGTTTAGAGCACCTTGGTATTTCCAGTCCACTCCATCATAGAAAATGTCCAGGAGGTAATCATCATCAAATCCATGGTGAGGACATTCTCTGCGATAGTCATTGAAGCACTCCCATGTGTCGCAGAAAGGCTCATCAGTGAGCTGTTTGAAGGAGGTGATCTTGTTCCTCAATGCAGCTGTTCTCGCCTTAGAGTAGAAATGGCTGAGGAACGCTGATCGGACCTGTTCCCATGAAGTGAGAGAGCCGGTAGGGAGAGAGTTCAACCACCGTGCAGCTTTTCCATCAAGAGAGAATGGGAATAGCATGCACCTGATGTAATATGGTGGAACACCATTCGCGCGAGTGAAACTGCAGACTTTTTCGAAACTCTCAATATGCTCCATTGGAATTTCTGTAGAGAGACCAGAGAACACCTTTCTCTGTACTAGACCAATCAAAGCAGGCTTGATCTCGAAGTCCTGCCTGGTGCAGGGTGGAGGAACAATGGCAGAGCGTGTAGTAGGGATGTTGCAAGGAAGGTTTCTCTGCCCGATTGGAATTGTCTGCGCCTGTTGTTCCTGCCACGCGAGAGCAGCCTGTTTAGCAGCATCCTGCTGAGCTTGGATGGTCTGCTGCATTTGAAGCTTCTGTTGTTGCATCTGTTGCAACTGCGCAGTGAGTTGCTCTTGATTGGCGTGATCACCCATAGTGGTGTCGGTTTGCCTTTTGATGTTGTATGTTCTGTCTTTCTAACCTTGCTAGCTCCTGGTTGGTAAATGCAACTAACTCTCCTTGTGCGTGTCTCCAAGTATGTCTACTGGTAATGCACCTGAAAAATTAGTTGCAACAAAAAGAATAGAACAAGTTAGAGGCCTTAGACTAAATAAATAACCGAAAAATGAAGGTAAAAAGATGGTCCCCGGCAACGGTGCCAAATTGATATTACGTGTATACACACACCAATTAACCTAATGTGTACACTACCACACTCGAATGGTATGTCGATGTAGCACTATAGGATCGAATCCACGGAGACCAACTATTACACTTTATCTTTATGGGATCAATATCAAGCTAAAACAATATGGGGGGTTTTAAAGTTGATTTTGTAATAATAAAGTAAGAGATTGATGTAAGGTTTTCAGATGATTAAAATGCTAGCCTAGGGTTGTTTGGTCGGGTGTTAAGCAAGTGTGAGCCAAACAATTATTCAAGTTTAATTAAGAGCAAATCTAGAACTCGGATCACTCAAGTAGAACAGTCCACTGTCGTGGTACTGCTCCCTATGCTGATCAATCTTAATACCTAAACTCTCGTTTGGATCAAGACGCGACAGCAAGCAATAGAGATCAAGTCCGATATATTCACAAAACACCCTAACATCTACTTTCGCTGGTTAGGGATATGATGCTCATTCAAGTTATATCTAGCAACCTATAACACTTTTGATGAATAGATTAAACCTAGAATCAGGCACTAAGTGGTTAACTTTATGCAAGCCTTAAGAACAACAGTGAATGAAGACAATCGATTTATAACTTATTTATGTCATGCTCACGGATCTAACACCCTAACACCCTAGACTAAGCAGGCTGACTACTCAGCCATGAAACAAGAAAACACAGAGACAGAGACTGAATAAAACATGTGTAGATAAAATATAATAAGGGTTCAGGGGATTCTTCTCTATCGTGAGAGAGATGGAGCCTTCTCCCTTTACAAAGTATCAAATCACAAATCTCTAAAAGCTCAAGTCTGGTTTCTTCTCCAAAAATAGCGTAGAATGATAAGGAAAAACAGAAAAAGAAGATATCTCAAAGCCACAGGTGGCTAGGAGAGAAAATAGAGAGATTATGGCAAATTCCGAAATAGGTTGTAGTTTCCATAAAAATCTCTGCCGCTGGAACACTCACTCGGAACAGTCACTCGGGTTGCTCCGCTATCCGGAACAGTCATCAAGACTGTTCTGCGTGAAAATCACCAAATTGCACTGTTTTCTGCCTCTTTTGTTCCAGCTGGTCCAACTCCCATCCAATGCAACTCCAAACCTGTAATGACTCAAAAAGGACAAGGAAAACTCAATAAAGACTTGAAAACCAATTGAAAAGCATATATACAAGATGTATAAAACACCATATATCACCAATGTGCTGATATGTGTACTTATGGACAGCCACTGACGTCCTGTGTGTTCTGACGGACACACACGGACAGCCACAGACGTCCTGTGTGTGCTGACGGACACCCACGGACACACACGGACACACACAGACAGCCACTGACGTCCTGTGTGTTCTGACGGCCACACACGGACAGCCACATACGTCCTGTGTGTGCAGACGGACACCCACGAATGTCCTGTGTGTGCTGACGAACACCCACTGACACACACGGACACACACGGACAGCCACAGACGTCCTATATGTGTACTGAATGGACAACCCACGTGGGCCAAAATCACCCGAATAATCCACGGGAAGAGCCAGCGTGCTGAGTCCAAGGACCAGCGTGCTGATATGTGTATTGATGGACAGCCACAGACGTCCTGTGTGTGCTGACGGACACACACACGGACACACACGGACACACACGGACGTCCTGTGTATGCTGGCGGACACCCACGGACGTCCTGTGTGTACTGAACAGACAGCCCACATGGGCCAAAATCACCCGAACAGTCCATGGGAACGGTCAGCGTGCTGAGTCCAAGGACGAACGTGCTGATATGTGTACTGATGGACAGCCACGGACGTCCTGTGTGTGCTGACGGACACACACGGACACACATGGACATCCACGAACGTCCTGTGTGTGCTGACGGACACCCACAGACGTCCTGTGTGTGCTGACGGACACCCACGGACGTCCTGTGTGTACTGAACAGACAGCCCACGTGGGCCAAAATCACCCAAACAGTCCACAGGAAGGGCCAGCATGCTGAGTCCAACGACCAGCGTGCTGATATGTGTATTGATGGACAGCCACAGACGTCCTGTGTGTGCAGACGGACACACACACGGACACACACGGACACACACGGACAGGCACGGACGTCCTGTGTATGCTGGCGGACACCCACGGACGTCCTGTGTGTACTGAACAGACAGCCCACATGGGCCAAAATCACCCGAACAGTCCATGGGAACGGTCAGCGTGCTGAGTCCAAGGACGAACGTGCTGATATGTGTACTGATGGACAGCCACGGACGTCCTGTGTGTGCTGACGTACACACACGGACACACATGGACATCCACGAACGTCCTGTGTGTGCTGACGGACACCCACAGACGTCCTGTGTGTGCTGACGGACACCCACGGACGTCCTGTGTGTACTGAACAGACAGCCCACGTGGGCCAAAATCACCCAAACAGTCCACAGGAAGGGCCAGCATGCTGAGTCCAACGACCAGCGTGCTGATATGTGTACAGATGGACAGCCACAGACGTCCTGTTTGTGCTGACGGACACACACGGACACACACGAACAGCCACAGACGTTCTGTGTGTGCTGGCGGACTCCCACGGAAGTTCTGTGTGTACTGAACAGACAGCCCACGTGGGCCAAAATCACCCGAATAGTCCACGGGAAGGGCCAGCGTGCTGAGTCCAAAGACCAGCGTGCTGATATGTGTACTGATGGACAGCCACAGACGTCCTGTGTGTGCTGACGGACACACACAGACACACACGAACAGCTATGGACGTCCTGAGTGTGCTGACGGACACCCACGTCGTGTGTGCTGAAAGATACCAACGGACGTCCTGTGTGTACTGAACAGACAGTCCACGTGGGCCAAAATCACCCGAACAGTCCACGAGAACGGCCAGCGTGCTGAGTCCAAGGACCGGCATGCTGATATGTGTACTGATGGACAGCCACAGACGTCCTGTGTGTGCTGACGGACACACATGGACACACACGGACCGCCACGGACGTCCTGTGTGTGATGGCGGACACCCACGGAGGTCCTGTCAGTACTGAATAGAGAGCCCACGTGGGCCAAAATCACCCGAACATTCCCCAGGAAGGGCCAGCGTGCTGAGTCCAAGGACCAACGTGCTGATATGTGTACTGATGGACAGCCACGAACATCATGTGTGTGCTGTCGGACACACACGGACACACACAGACACACACGGACAGCCACAGACGTCCTGTGTGTGCTGACGGACACACACGGATACACACAGACACACACGGACAGCCACAGACGTCCTGTGTGTGCTAACTGCCACCCACAGACGTCCTGTGTGTGCTGACGGACACCCACTAACACACACGGACACATACGGACAGCCACGAACGTCCTAAGTGTGCTGACGGACACCCACGGACGTCCTGTGTGTGCTGACGGACACCCACGGACGTGTTGTGTGTTCTGAACAGACAGCCCAAATGGGCCAAAATCACCCGAACAGTCCATGGGAAGGGCCAGCGTGCTGAGTCCAAGGACCAGCGTGCTGATATGTGTACTGATGGACAGCCACGGACGTCCAGTGTGTGCTGACGGACACACACACGGACACACTAAGACAGCTACGGACGTCATGTGTGTGCTTACGGACACCAACAAACATCCTGTGTGTGGTGAAAGATACACACGGCCGTCCTGTGTGTACTGAACAGACAGCCGACATGGGCCAAAATAACCCGAACAATACACGGGAAGGGCCAGCATGCTGAGTCCAAGGACCAGCGTGCTAATATGTGTACTCATGGACAGCCACAGACACACACGGACAGCCACGGCCTTCCTGTGTGTGCTGGCGGACACCCAAGGACGTCCTATGTGTACTGAACAGACAGCCCACGTGGGCCAAACTCACCCGAACATTCCACGGGAAAGGCCAGCGTGCTGAGTCCAAGGACCAACGTGCTGATATGTGTACTGATGGACAGCCACATACGTTCTGTGTGTGCTGACGGACATACACAGACACACACGGACAGTGTTGGGGTCAAAAACGGTTACGACGGAATTACCATCCGAAAATCCTCAGAGATCGTATTTCCGAAAGGGTTAAAGAAGGGATGTAATTTTCGTAAAAATAAACTATACGAGGTTATTTCTACGAAGAAGTATTCTTTGGGATTCAAACCAAACGATCGTCCCGCTCGGTCGCTACGTAGCGACCGAGCTCGGCCAAAGCTCGGTCGCTACGTAGCGACCGAGCGATCGTCCCGCTCGGTCGCTACGTAGCGACCGAGCTCAGCCAAGCTCGGTCGCTACGTAGCGACCGAGCGATCGTCCCGCTCGGTCGCTACGTAGCGACCGAGCTCAGCCAAGCTCGGTCGCTACGTAGCGACCGAGCGATCGTCCCGCTCGGTCGCTACGTAGCGACCGAGCTCGAGCCAAAGCTCGGTCGCTACGTAGCGACCGAGCGATCGTCCCGCTCGGTCGCTACGTAGCGACCGAGCTCAGCCAAGCTCGGTCGCTACGTAGCGACCGAGCGATCGTCCCGCTCGGTCGCTACGTAGCGACCGAGCTCGAGCCAAAGCTCGGTCGCTACGTAGCGACCGAGCGATCGTCCCGCTCGGTCGCTACGTAGCGACCGAGCTCAAGCCGAAGCTCGGTCGCTACGTAGCGACCGAGCACTCGTTTCGCTCGGTCGCTACATAGCGACCGGGCTCGAGCCAAAGTTCGGTCGCTGTGTAGCGATTGAACCTTTCCGAACATCGATACGACACCAGTCCTTGCATTCTCGTCAAACCTTCGAATGCTATCTCCCGAAGACCGTAGCAAGCTCAGTCTATGTTTCCCGCTATTCTAATTCATCGATCAAACTTCGCGGATTAGAAACCGCGGAAAACTCGTAGTAAACGTGTCGAGTCGGAAGACGGCCCAAAGGGACCTAAAACACGACTCGAGGCCCATCCTACGATTTTTCCTAACCAAAAGCCCGTGAACCACAGCATGGTTCGCGCTTGGCCCGCGAGGAAGGATAAATGTCAAGTTTCCGCGGATAAATACGGAAGTTTTGAAGATAATTGTGAAGATCGGGAAAAATGGAATATCTCCATTTTTATGCTATGACGGCTTAAGGGCAGAAGAGTAAAAGCGTAAACCGACCTTGGAGCTAGTATATAAGGAGTCCTAGGCGAGGAGCAGAGAGGGAACTTTTTCAGAGCAAACTTAGCACTTAGAGCGATTTAGGCAACTTTCCGTTTTTGTTATTTCGAGCTGCGACTCAATTAGGTTTAGCCGTCTTAGGGTTGCTAGAACTAGGAATCTCGCCGACAGCTCTCGAGCCCAGGCTTATACCTTGTTGTAACGCTCATACGCAGATTCGGAATAAGATCTATTTTGCTCTCTTTTCGATTTCTTATTTTTATCGTTGTTATTCTCGTGTTCTGATTGCTTGACGTGTGGTAATTAACAGATATCCGGGTCCTCTGGGAAACTAGGGTTTTCTTAGTTTCCTTATTTAAACGGAAATCGACAGTGCGAATTTCGGTTCCCACAGTTTGGCGCTAGAAGGAGGGGGACTTACGGATCAATCTAACCCGCAAAAGCCACACACAGTCAGACATGTCAACCAACGACGCGGATAACGTGCAAACTCCCCTTAACGGAGGCAGCGGCACCGATCTCCACACTCCGGTAGCGGACGTATCTGCGGCCAACGCGCAAGCCAACGCCGCGACTCTCGAGGAGTTTAAAAAGATGTTCGCCACCTATGAAAAAAGGTCGGAAGAACAGGATAAGCTCGTGAATACCTTGACCAAACAGGTTGAAACCTTAACGGCAAGGACCCAAGCTATCCGTCCCCGCGGAACCACCAAAATCCGCGGGAAGAGGCTCGATTTCGCCACCCCACTCGATAGAGCAGGAGTCGCGCGGGAACGACCTTCCGGTCAAAACCCCAGCGAGAAGTCTCCCATCGAGAAGGGGAACTCTGAAAGTCTTCCGCTCCCTGCAAAGGACTCGGAGGATAACGAAGCCGAACACATTGACCTGGACCCTAGCGATGTCTCCAACGACAGCGACGAGGATGGCGACAGACATCCAAGAAGGACCAGAAGCCGATCCGCTCGGGAAGGCTCCCCGTTCGAAAAACCAATGACGGAAGAAGAAGAAGTCGCCTATTGGAACGAACAAGAGGAGCTGGCCGAAAGGCAAACCGAGCTCACTCGCAGTAAGCGCCGACAGGCTCGGAAATCCTCTGACGAGACATCGGATATCCGCGATCTTCGCGACTACATCACCAAGACTGCGGCAGAAGTGAGAGCCGTAAAGTCTCAAATCCATCATGCTACTAGTGCTGCCCCCGAGATCGATCGACTGCTGGAAGGAGCTCGAAAGACCCCCTTTACCAGTCGCATTTCGGACATGAGGGTGTCCGATCCGGGAAAGATCAAAGTACCGAAGTACGATGGTACGGCCGATCCGAAAGCGCACCTTCAGGCTTTCCACATCGCGATGGGAAGAGCAAGACTGAAGGACGGCGAAAAGGATGCCGGCTATTGCCGCCTGTTCGTCGAAAATCTTGAAGGAGCAGCGCTCGAATGGTTCGCACGCCTTCGTCGCAACACCATCGGGAGTTTTCGACAGCTCGCATCGGAATTCCTCAAACAGTACTCTGTATTCATAGACAGGGAAACCTCCGATGTTGATCTCTGGAGTCTCTCCCAGAGGGAAGACGAACCCCTCCGCGAGTTTATCAGCCGATTCAAATTGATAATGTCCAGGGTCAGCGGGATAAGCGACAAAGTGGCCATCGACGCGCTGAGAAAGACGCTCTGGTACAAGTCGAAATTCAGAAAATGGATAACTCTCGACAAACCGCGAACGATCCAGGACGCCCTCCACAAAGCAACAGACTATATCATAGTGGAGGAAGAAACTAAAGTCTTATCGCAAAAACATAAGCCGGCAAGACCATCCTCGAAAGACGCAGATCCGAAGGGGAAAAAGAAGAACTCTCGTAACGACAAGTACGTCCATCACGAGGGGGAAGATCTCCAAGGGGCGCATAACTATGCGATCAGTTCGGATCAAGGCCGGACCACGGGCAACACATGGACTCGCAATCAAGGGTATGACGAGAACACCTTCTGCGAGTTCCACCAATCCCGAGGACACTCCACGACTAATTGCAAAGTCTTAGGAGCAAGACTGGCCGCGAAGCTGCTCGCTGGAGAGCTTTCGGAAGTAACTAGCGTCAAGGATCTCATCCTCGATTCTGATCGGCCTCCAAAGACGGACAGAAATCCGCCCGCCGAAAAATCTCCTCAACGAAACCAACCTGGGGATAAACGCGGTAGGAGGCCGGATGACAAAGGGAACGATAACAATCGTCGCAGAGTCAATATGATCATCGGAGGATCTCAATACTGCGGCGATACCGTGTCAGCCATCAAGGCTTACCAACGGAAGGCAGAATCAAGCGCAAAATGGCCTACATGGTCTCCTCCTCGAGACGGCCAAAATTGCTCGATCACCTTCACGGAGGAAGAAGCCGGCGGTATCGACCAACCTCACTGCGACCCTCTCGTCATAGATCTCGTCATACGAGATTTAGAAGTCGGAAGGGTACTCGTCGATACGGGAAGCACGGTCAACGTAATCTTCCGCGACACTCTCAATCGGATGAGTATCGAACTCGGAGAGGTAATTCCGACGCCAAAACCACTCACGGGTTTTTCAGGCGAAGTGTCGATGACTCTCGGGTCAATCCAATTGCCAGTCATGGCCAAGGAGATCACGAAAATCGTCGAATTCGCGGTAGTCGACCATCCCGCTATCTACAACGTGATCATGGGAACCCCATGGCTCAACGCCATGCAGGCAGTTCCGTCAACTTACCACCTGGGTCTCAAGTTCCCAACGCCGAGCGGAGTCGCGGCCATCTGGGGATGCCAAAAACAGTCGCGACTATGCTTCCTCGCGGAGCATAAGTTAAGGCAAATCACGGCTTCTGCAAACGGCAAACGCGCGAAGATAGATCGATCTTCGGCCAAAAGCACCCCGCACAAGGACGAAGTAAAATCGTCTGTCAACGCAAACGCATCGGACGTCGAAGCTCGACATAAATCCGAAGCCCACGCGACAACTCAACCGGAACATCCGGAAAATAGCGTCGACCCAGCCACGATCGACACGGTCAAGGCGGACATCGCGACACCAACCGCCGAGTAAGAACACTCGCGGCATGAAACAGAACTACGAGATGGCTTGATCCTCGAAAGGGGTACGTAGGCAGCTTGTCAAAAGACGAGTTCAGCTATCCCCCTCTCTAAAAAGGGGGGGGGAGTGGGTGCGTATACTCGTATACTCCCACAATCGCCATTATTGTAATCGAGTTTTTAGAAACATAAAATTTTTTACAATATACACTGTCTTTTTATCGAAAACGCTTACGCTTCAGTTTACGCTCGTCTGCGGCCTCATCCGGCCCAAAAATCGTAAAGATTATCACCTTTCAAACACGCATAATCCTCGAAAATAACTGCGAGACGTCGCAAAAAGTTAAAATTCGAGGACAATGCTAAACAAATTGTCCGAACGCGACCACAAAAACCTTACACCCCGTTCGTCGATTGGCCCCGACGAACACGCCAGCCGTCTTAAACAAACGCAATCCGATCACTCTTTTGATCTTTAAAAACGTCCAGCACAAGGACAAAAGCGCGCTACAACAAAAATCCGAAATTTTGGTTTAGCACTTCCAGATTCTGAGAAGATGCTCGATTCGTACCATACAAGTCATATAAGCCGAGAACATATCGCGGACTTTAAACCGGTGCGAGTCAGGAAGAAATCGCAACAGGAAAAACGATAGCCGGCTAGTCACCGCACAAACCTTAACCGAAAGTAAACCTAGGTCTTGCCCTAAACCCAACGCTCTGGTCTCAAACATCTCAAGGCATGATATCTAAAAGATACGAGATCATAAACCATGCCTCTCCGTTCGTATCTCAATGTTCTCGAAAATCGTAAAGACAGATAAATTTTTACGAAAATCACGAACGAACCAACAGATCGAACGTCTAATTAGAACTACATACGAGACGACAACTCGTATTTACTTCAACCCTACTCAGGAAAAACTCGAAACGAAACATTTATCATATAAATAAACCGCGTAAAGCGGCAAGGGATTCAAAGCCACCAACGGCCAGTCCCGGAAATACAAATACGGCCATCGTGGCCTAAACGAAATCCAAATTCAAAGGGCCACATTCGACCGAAAACAAGGATAACTGATCCATCCCTCATAATCCAAAGTCGAAGTCCCCGGACAACGAAGCACCAAACGCATCCGCAGGACGATCCACTTCCTCGCCACCGCCGTGAAAATCGATCGGGACCTCCTCGGTATCAGGAGAAACCGGGATGGAATCCCAGAACCCTTGAATCCTCTCGTCGATCGGAGGGATAAGCGCCTCAGCGTGGGCACGGTCACTCATCCCACTCTTCATCAAGCTCATTTCTTCTTCAAACACATAGTCGTCGGCTTGCGTCCTCCAAAGACTTCCGACCGAACCACGGCACTCGCGAAAGTCGCCCACCGAGGTAAAGGCATTCTTAAGATTCCCGTACTCAACCTGGAACTGAGATGCGCGAGTCTTCATCACCTCGACGATCTCTCTTTTGCCTTTCCTCTCCGATCTGCGAACAGCCCGCGCATGATCACGAGTAAGCTGTGCCTCTCGCTCCAGCATCTCGCCTTGCACGCGGGCGAGATCCCGCTCCGCTTTCTCCGCCTTGAAGCGGTAGACCATGGCTTCTCTATGACCCGCCTCGATGGCCGAGCCCAGCAAGCTCAGGCCCTGCAAAATCAATAGGCGTGTTACAAATCCATACATAGGACAATCACTTAAAAATTCCCAAGAAAAAACTAACCCCATTGATGATGCGAGATCCTTCCGCAACGACTCTCGGCCTCGCCGATTCTTTCGTAGGAGGAGGAGCATCGAAACCCGATGGCAGCCCAGCAAAGAAATCATCGAAGTCCGGAATGGGGGCTTCGCTCGAACCGCTTCCGTCGCCGTAAGCAAGGTTCGGATCCCATCCTGGAAGCATAGAGTCATCCATCGAAAACTCTATGTCGCCGAGATCGACGTCTTTTCCCTTCCAAGAGCTCGACTCCGGCGCGGCTGTCGGAGCTTCAACGGGACTCTGGCCGTCGGGTTCGGAGTCGCTTCCCGTATCCGCGTCCAAAGCTGGACCAGGTTGCACAAATTTCAGCGCCTTCCGAACCCTTCTCGGCGTGAAAGAAGTCCAGAAGAAGGGACCATTCCTGAGAAGATCCCTCACCGCGATAATATCCTCAGGGAACGGAGCAAGAGGATTGATGAAGGGACGATTGTTCGGCAACCTCCGGAACAGTGGAATGCAACTCTCTTCGACGGACGCAGCGTCCAAACGAACAAAGAAAAAGAACTTCTTCCACGAGTTGAAGTTCGAAATGAACTTCTTAACCACCGACATAAATTTCCGAGGGACAAACCTATGCTTATCCGTATCCTTGACAAGTTGAAGCCTCAAAAGCGCTTCATAATGATCGACGGAAAGGGAAAGGCCATGCTCATAGCTTAGGATCAAGATCCCAATAAGGTGCTGAATGGCAAGGGGTGTCAACTGACTTATCGCGACTTCAAAACGGTCCAACACTCGGACGAGAATTTCGGGTATGGGGAACCAGAGGCGACAACGCACTATGAACACCTCATAACAAGTAAAGTAACCCTCCGGGGGGTTGTTAGCACATTCCCCGCGGCAGGGAACCCGGAACTCCACAACATCCGGGATGCGGTAGAACGACCGCATCGTCGCGAGAAACTCGTCAGTGGTCCTACTTGCGTCCTTTCCCTCGACTCCACGATGGACCAGGACCGGGAATGGCTTCTCCTTGGGAGGGATCAACGAGCCGTAATGAGCAACCCACCATGCCTCGTTCTCGGCAGGATGCACCGAGTGAGGCACGAACTCCGTCTTCGGAACGACGAGCTCTTCGTAAGGACTCGCGGACGAAGACCCTTTTTTCGCAATCTTTTTCTTGCTCGACATCTTTACACTTCTCTTAAGAGAATAGAGGAAAAGGGTGGAGAGAAAGATAGAAAGTTTTTGAAAGATCTTAGAGAAAAACAAGAAAGTGAAAAAATTATGGAACAAGTTACCTCTCTTCTTATAAGACATGAGGATTTACTATTCAAGCTCGGACTTTCGCATATTAATTCCATCCATCACGCCTAACTTGCCAAACATGCCTAACCGCACGCTAGGATCCCCCCATGCATGATCCTAACGGGCTGGGGGGCTAACTGTTGGGGTCAAAAACGGTTACGACGGAATTACCATCCGAAAATCCTCAGAGATCGTATTTCCGAAAGGGTTAAAGAAGGGATGTAATTTTCGTAAAAATAAACTATACGAGGTTATTTCTACGAAGAAGTATTCTTTGGGATTCAAACCAAACGATCGTCCCGCTCGGTCACTACGTAGCAACCAAGCTCGGTCGCTACGTAGCGACCGAGCGATCGTCCCGCTCGGTCGCTACGTAGCGACCGAGCTCAAGCCAAAGCTCGGTCGCTACGTAGCGACCGAGCGATCGTCCCGCTCGGTCGCTACGTAGCGACCGAGCTCGAGCCAAAGCTCGGTCGCTACGTAGCGACCGAGCTCAGCCAAGCTCGGTCGCTACGTAGCGACCGAGCGATCGTCCCGCTCGGTCGCTACGTAGCGACCGAGCTCGAGCCAAAGCTCGGTCGCTACGTAGCGACCGAGCGATCGTCCCGCTCGGTCGCTACGTAGCGACCGAGCTCAGCCAAGCTCGGTCGCTACGTAGCGACCGAGCGATCGTCCCGCTCGGTCGCTACGTAGCGACCGAGCTCGAGCCAAAGCTCGGTCGCTACGTAGCGACCGAGCGATCGTCCCGCTCGGTCGCTACGTAGCGACCGAGCTCAGCCAAGCTCGGTCGCTACGTAGCGACCGAGCGATCGTCCCGCTCGGTCGCTACGTAGCGACCGAGCGATCGTCCCGCTCGGTCGCTACGTAGCGACCGAGCTCAAGCCGAAGCTCGGTCGCTACGTAGCGACCGAGCACTCGTTTCGCTCGGTCGCTACATAGCGACCGGGCTCGAGCCAAAGTTCGGTCGCTGTGTAGCGATTGAACCTTTCCGAACATCGATACGACACCAGTCTTTGCATTCTCGTCAAACCTTCGAATGCTATCTCCCGAAGACCGTAGCAAGCTCAGTCTATGTTTCCCGCTATTCTAATTCATCGATCAAACTTCGCGGATTAGAAACCGCGGAAAACTCGTAGTAAACGTGTCGAGTCGGAAGACGGCCCAAAGGGACCTAAAACACGACTCGAGGCCCATCCTACGATTTTTCCTAACCAAAAGCCCGTGAACCACAGCATGGTTCGCGCTTGGCCCGCGAGGAAGGATAAATGTCAAGTTTCCGCGGATAAATACGGAAGTTTTGAAGATAATTGTGAAGATCGGGAAAAATGGAATATCTCCATTTTTATGCTATGACGGCTTAAGGGCAGAAGAGTAAAAGCGTAAACCGACCTTGGAGCTAGTATATAAGGAGTCCTAGGCGAGGAGCAGAGAGGGAACTTTTTCAGAGCAAACTTAGCACTTAGAGCGATTTAGGCAACTTTCCGTTTTTGTTATTTCGAGCTGCGACTCAATTAGGTTTAGCCGTCTTAGGGTTGCTAGAACTAGGAATCTCGCCGACAGCTCTCGAGCCCAGGCTTATACCTTGTTGTAACGCTCATACGCAGATTCGGAATAAGATCTATTTTGCTCTCTTTTCGATTTCTTATTTTTATCGTTGTTATTCTCGTGTTCTGATTGCTTGACGTGTGGTAATTAACAGATATCCGGGTCCTCTGGGAAACTAGGGTTTTCTTAGTTTCCTTATTTAAACGGAAATCGACAGTGCGAATTTCGGTTCCCACAGACAGCCACGGACGTCCTGTGTGTGCTGACGGACACACACGGACGTCCTGTGTGTGCTGACGAACACCCACAGACGTTTTGTGTGTACTGAAAAGACAGCCCACGTGGGCCAAAATGACCCGAACAGTCCACGGGAAGGGCCAGCTTGCTGAGTCCAAGGACCAACGTGCTGATATGTGTTCTGATGGACAGCCACGAACGTCCTGCGTGTGCTGGCGGACACACACGGACAGCCACGAACGTCCTGTGTGTGCTGCCGGACACCCACGGATGTCCTGTGTGTACTGAACAGACAGCCATGTGGGCCAAAATCACCCGAATAGTCTACAGGAAGGGTCAGCGTGCTGAGTCCAAGGAACAATGTGCTGATATGTGGACTGATGGACAGCCACGGACGTTCTGTGTGTGCTGACGGACACACATAAACAGCCACGGACGTCCTGTGTAAGCTGACAGACACCCGCAGACGTCCTGTGTGTGCTGCCGGACACCCACGGCCGTCCTGTGTGTACTGAATAGACAGCCCACGTGGGCCAAAATAATCCGAACAGTCCACGGGAAGGGCCAGCGTGCTAAGTCCAAGGACCAGCGTGCTGATATGTGTAGTGATGGACAGCAACGGATGTCCTGTGTGTGCTGACAGACACATACAGACACACACGGACAAACATAGACACACACGGACAGCCACGGACTTCCTGTGTGTGCTGGCGGACACCCACAAACGTCCTGTGTGTACTGAACAGACAGCCCACGTGGGCCAAAAAAACCCAAACAGTCCACGAGAAATGTCAGCGTGCTGAGTCCAAGGACCAACGTGCTGATATGTGTACTGATGGACAGCCACAGTTGCCTGTGTGTTCTGACGGACACACACGGACACAGACAGACAGCCACGGACGTCCTGTGTGCGCTGGCGGACACCCACGGAAGTCATGTGTGTGCTGACGGACACCCACTGTACACACGGACACATACGGACAGCCACAGACGTCTTGTGTGTGCTGACGGATACCCACGGACGTCTTGTGTGTGCTGATGGACACCCACAGACGTCCTGTGTGTACTGAACAGACAGCCCACGTGGGCAAAAATCACCCGAAAAGTCCACGGGAAGGGCCAGCGTGCTAAGTCCAAGGACCAGCGTGCTGATATGTGTACTGATGGACAGCCACGGACGTCCTGTGTGTGTTGATGGCCACACAGACAGCTACGGTCGCCCTGTGTGTGCTGACGGACAGCCATAGACGTCCTGTGTGTGCTGAAAGATAGCCATGGACGTCCTGTGTGTACTGAACAGACAGCCCACATGGGCCAAAATCACCTGAACAGTCAACGGGAAGGGCCAGCGTGCTGAGTCCAAGGACCAGCGTGCTAATATGTGTACTGATGGACAGCCACAGACGTCTTGTGTGTCCTGACGGACACACACGGACGTCCTGTGTGTGCTGGCGGAGACCCACAGACGTCCTGTGTGTACTGAACAGACAGCCCACGTGGGCCAAACTCACCCGAACAGTCCACGGGAAGGGCCAGTGTGCTGAGTCCAAGGTCCAACGTGCTGATATGTGTACCGATGGACAGCCACGGACGTCCTGTGTGTGCTGACGGACACACAGAGCCACACACGGACAGCCACGGACGTCCGGTCTGTGCTGACGGACACACACGGACGTCCTTTGTGTGCTGACGGACACCCACAGATGTCATGTGTGTACTAAACAGACAACCCACGTTGGCCAAAATCACCCGAACAGTCCACGGGAAGGGCCAGCGTGCTGAGTCCAAGGACCAGCGTGCTGATATGTGTACTGATAGACAGCCACGAACATCTTGTGTGTGCTGACGGACACACACGGACACACACACAGACAGCCACAGATGTCCTGTGTGTTTTGCCGGACACCCATGGACGTCCTGTGTGTAATGAACAGACAGCCCACAAGGGCCAAAATCACCCGAACAGTCCTCGGGAAGGGCCAGCATGCTGAGTCCAAGGACCAGTGATATCACTCAAATTACCCTAAAGAGTGTTACTCTCATCAAAAGTGGCCGAGTTATAGTACTTAGGGATCAAATCCACAAGGAGCTAGGGAACCGATTAGATCTAAACAATTTATAATAAACTAGGCTAATAGATTATAAAGCAGTAAAATAGTAATTAAATAAACAAAGCAGTAAACAATTTGAACAAGTCAATTGTTCAGCTTTGCAAGGGTTGTTCGATGGAAGGATGGTTGCTAGATCTAGGGTTTCTATTCAGGTGTTGGAGATTATAATTCCTATAGGTACCTATTTGTTGAATGCATGATATGTTAAAGCTCAACCGCTTAACTCAGTGATCAGCTGTCGTATGTTTCACTGGTTAACTCGCTAGATCTCGTGTCTCAACGGTTAGTATCTTGATCACGAAAGAGTGTCAACCGATGGTTCTATTGGGACATTGACCGATACACCTTTACCTACGTCGACCGATAGTCAGTTGAGGACATTGATCGATGGGTTCTAGCCAGGCCTATGCGCAAGATGATTTGCCCTATTAGGATTATAAATTGGCGGTTAGCCCTCTCTAGCAATCCTAATATGATAGATAGATGTCAGGATGGGATAACATGGATGCTTGTGTATGCAATCCTATGATCAATATTCTAGTTAGTTACTCTAAAACAAGCAATAAGTATAGATATATCATGAGTATCACAACAAGGCAAATCTATAGTTTGAGGCTAATCCCACAAACCTATCTGAACACTGGATCTAAAAGGTGGATCTACTCAGACATGAAAATAGAAATCATAGATGAATAGATAGAAAAACTGAAATGAAATAGATAAATTAAAACCAAAGGATTTTCAGGAGGACTCAGATAGGAGTTCCTCCCTTCTTTCCTAACATAACTATGAATCTAAGAAAGTGTGTAAAAAGTGTAGCCGTCAACAATGGCTTAGAAATGACATAAATAGGGTTTATGGTCGTCCAAAGGCATTTTGGTAATTTGTGGCTTCTGGACTTCACGCAGTCATAAAATATACAAGGCCCACGATCTGGGATCTCCATCGATCGATGTGCAGAGTGCTGCATCGATCAACGTGGCTTTCTCTTCTCGACAGCTTCCTCTCGCGAGGCACACTGACAACTCTTCAGTAAAACGGGAATAACTTCTGCTACAGGATGCTGATTGACCTGCGACCTGTGGCATTAGAAAGCTATCTCAAATATCTATCTTGTGTCAAAATATGGGGTCAATCTAACGGTCGGAAGGTCTCCATCCATAGCTAAAAATCTGATGCGTCGGTGCAACTCTGCACCTCCAAGGCTCCAAAAGACTCCAAAATCACCATATTTCTCCAAAACGTCCATGAACCTGTAAATACTCTAAATAGACTCCAAAACATAATCATTGTATCTTAGAACACTTTAAAACACTTATAGACCATGATTAAAAATGGATAAAATATATGGTCTATCAACTCCCCCAGACTTACCCTTTTGCTTGTCCTCAAGCAAAACAGACGGGCTGTCTCTGTGAAAGAGGTTTTGAAAACAGCAGGGACTCACATGATTTAAAACTTAGAATCATCACCTCTACAATATTGCAATCCACATCTAAGAAGTCCTAATCAAAGAAGCACATTATACAATATCCTAGCATAGCAACCAAATTCACCTAGCCAACATCTTAGCAAATCATGTCTGACATTCCCCTCTACCGACCTCATTTCTTAACATAAATGAATGTGGATGCTTTACTTTGGGAGTATCGATCACAAGACACATGGACTCTTACCCCAACAGGTATCTGAGTAAACAGGTAGTCTTGTTCTTGTTTTTTTTACTCTATATCTTCCTTCTCTGAATCATTTTTATCTTAATTCCAATGAACAAAGATGCTGATGCAGTCCATCTTATTCACCTTCTTTTCGATTTTATTATTATTATTATTATTTTTTTCTTTTTCTTTTCCTGACAAAGTGTAGGAGAATAGTGGGGTCATCGGTAATGTACCTACCCCTCGCTTCCAACAATGTGTGATCATTCTATTAGAGTCGAATAATGGGGTCACAGGAGACGCTCCTACCCCTCTAAACCGCAAGAAATCATCTCAATCTTTTATTTTATTTTATTAGGATGCCAAAGGGAGGATGGAAGGAAACCAAATTCACTCAGACTTTTACCTTTCAGACCTGAAGGAGGAATCCGATCCAGTGTATACCAAGCCCCAAGACAAGAAGTTAAGTCAAATTAGGTTGGAGGTCAGCTTTGGTTCCTTCGAACAATCTCAGCAAGTGTGAACATAGTTGACAGGTTGATCCACTTTAGTATCTTTAGTACTATCTGCAATCAGTAAGTCTAGAATGGTGCTAAAGAGTGGTTAGATAACAAGCATGAATCTAATAAGTTTATTATCCCATTCTTGACTCAATAAAATAGTTTTGAAAAAAATTTATAAAACTTAATAGATAAGCAAATATCAGTAAACATCCCCCCAGACTTAAATTACACTGTCCCCAGTGTATATCTAGTCGGAGTTATGGTTAGAGCATAAATAATAAGTAGACAATTTAACAAGTAAGAACGATAACCTGCTTGACATCCTTGTCGGTTGACACAATGAATAGACAATCGATCGATGTTGATGAAGTGCTGTCGATTGATAATGACATGGTCTCATCGGTCGATGGTTAGAGCAATCATTCGACACAATGAAGAGACAATCGATTGTTGGATATGAAGCGCTGTCGATCGATATCGAGCTGGTGTCATCGGTCGATGTGCTGAGCAATCGTCTACTCGAATCTGTTTTTTTTTTAACTAACTAAAACACAATATTAGTAGAACCTCCCCCAGACTTAAACAACACTATCAGTAGCGCTATCCAATCTAAGATTGGTGGGAAAATAAATCATAAGGACAATATTTAACAAGGAAAAACGGTATACCTGCTTGGATGTGAGTGTCGAGCAACACAGTTAAGTGGCGATCGATACTCTTGATGCTCTGTCAATCGATGCTACGTAGCCATCATCGATTCTCCTGCAATCTCGTCTTCCTCGGACCTTGTCCTTTTACAGTATCGCTCGATGTTGCTGCTACAGTGTCTCTGCTACAGTACAGCCGTTACTGTTCATTTTTTATTTTTTTATCTTTAGAAAACAAAGAATCAGTAATAAATGAAAGATAATTCATATTTAAAATTACCTAACAGTGGGTTGCCTCCCACTCAGCGCTTATTTTTAGTCATTAGCTTGACTTCTAGAGATCTGATTAAGTCCGCATCAGAATGAGAACTTGCTCCAAACCAAGTCTCAATGTCTACTCTTTGAAGCTTTATCATTCTTGTGTGAAAGCCTCCTCCATATACCCTTCTCCTTTGTCTATCATTTCAGCAATAAGGAGTGCTTTGAGCTTTGGAAAAGGCTGTGAGAGGCATCTGCTGCGCACTCTGGGTTTTCTGACACTATCTGAGAAGTAAGGAGTCAATGGTAATTGAGAATCTCCTTTGGTTCGTTTCCGCTTCTTCCAATTTCTCCCCTTCTTTCCCACAGACTTGTGTAATCTCACTCTGGACTTCCTGGCATCATCTGAGAAGTGAAGGGCCAGCGTGCTGAGTCCAAGGACCAGCGTGCTAATATGTGTACTGATGGACAGCCACGGACGTCCTGTGTGTGCTGACGGACACACAAAGACACACACGGACAGCCACGGACGTCCTGTGTGTGCTGGCGGACACCCACAGACGTCCGGTGTGTACTGCACAGACAGCCCACGTGGTCCAAAATCACCCGAAGAGTCCACGGGAAGGGTCAGCACGCTGAGTCCAAGGACTGTAGGGGTCAAAATCGGTCATGACGGAATCAATGTCTGAAAGTCCGTAAAAATCAGCATAAATGTTTTTACGAAAAGTAATCTTCGTAAAGATATCTTTACGAAGAGCCTTGCAGTAAAATCTCGTCCAAATCTCAATCGAACCACTAAGTACCGATTGTCCGAAGGCAACAGACATGTATCCAAATCGGCCGCGGACAAGATCGAGTATGGAAATCAGACCGCGGACAAGCCAAGCTCGATCGATACGCGGCGACCAAGCATGCACACAGCTTGGTCGCTACATAGCGACCGAGCTCGAGCCAAGCTCAGTCGCTACGTAGCGACCGAGCGTCCATCTCGCTCGGTCGCTACGTAGTGACCGAGCGTCCATCTCGCTCAATCGCTACGTAGCGACCGAGCGTCCGTCTCCCTCGGTCGCTATATAGCGACCGGGCTCGAGCCAAAGTTCGGTCGCTGCATAGCGACCGAGCTCTTCCGAACATCGGTATGACACCAGTCCATGCATTCTTGTCAAACCTTCAAATGCTATCTCCCGAAGACTATAGCGAGCTCAGTCTATGTTTTCCGCTATTCTAAATTATCGATCAAACTTCGCGGATTAGAAACCGCGGAAAGTTCTTTCTTTGTCGAAAGAAATCGTAGTAAACTCTTCGAGTCGGAAGACGGCCCAAAGGGACCTAAAACACGACTCGAGGCCCATCCTGCGATTTCTTAACCAAAAGCCCGTAAACCACAGCCCGGTTTACGCTTGGTCCACAAGGAAGGATAAATGTCAAGTTTCCGCGGATAAATACGGAAGTTTTGAAGATAATTGTGAAAATCGGGAAAAATGGAAAATCTCCATTTTTATGCTATGACGGCTTAAGGGCAGAAGAGTAAAAGCGTAAACCGACCTTGGAGCTAGTATATAAGGAGTCCTAGGCGAGGAGCATGAAAGAGAACTTTTTAGATTCGGAATTCTCTGCACTTAGAAACTTTAGGCTTTATTCTCGACAAGTTCGGTTTCTATGACTGGCACTCAATTACTAGACGAACTCGCCCAGGCAGTTTGATCTCTTGTCCAGCTCTATCAATTGAACTACGTTTGGCTTGATCCTCGAAAGGGGTACGTAGGCAGCCTTTAACAAGGTTCAGTCCAAAATCAATCAAAAACCTTTTCTTTATCTATTTCGTCTTTCGTTATCGAGCTGCGACTCAACTAGGTTTGAGCTATTAGGCCGCTAGAGCTAAGTAACTTGCTGACAGCCTTTGCGGCCAAAGCTTTCATGATCGCTTGTAATGATCGCAACGCTCTTACGCGGACTCGAAATAAGATCAGCTGTTTTCTCTAAACTCGTTTGATATCTTTTCATAATTTCCGCATATATTTGGTCACTTGTCGTTGGCTCTCGCAGAGATCCGGGACCTCTGGGAAATTAGGGTTTTCCTAGTTTCCTTATTTAAAAAGGAAATCGACAGTGCGAATTTCGGTTCCCACAGTTTGGCGCTAGAAGGAGGGGGGTTAACGGATTACTCTTACTCATGGCCACAAAACGCTTGATCGAAACGATGTCTGGATATATGAAAGACAAACTCGCAGCACTGACTGCTCCTATGGCCAACGCTTACACAAACGCCGTAGTTTTCAACAAAATCGAAAACTTAGTCGCGACCTTCCGCCACAGGAAGAGCACTAAAACAAGCTCGCGATTTCTCTCTATAAACACGAAGGGAAACGATAAATCTTATCAAAACCCCGTAAGTTTGGCTCATTACCGAACAAAAGAAATCTTGATGCGTAAGGGTTTTACCAAAACACGTTTTCCTAAAACATTTCGGAAGGATAAAACTTGTTCTCCCAAAAAAAACCGCTGAAAAACCCCTACGTTAATCGCGGAAAAAGGAAACACAACAAAACGTTTACACAGCTCGGTCGCTACGTAGCGACCGAGCACGCACACGCTGCTCAGTCACTACGTAGCGACCGAGCACGCACACGGCTCGGTCGCTACATAGCGACCGAGCACACACACTGCTCGGTCGCTACGAAGCGACCGAGCACGCACACTGCTCGGTCGCTACGTAGCGACCGAGCACACACACTGCTCGGTCCCTACGTAGCGACCGAGCACGCACACCGCTCGGTCCCTACGTAGCGACTTGGATGGCTAATCCTATCATGCCATATAGTGTATAATTTTCGTGGTGTATCTTAGTATAGTCACAACTTCTGTTGCCTCTTCTCATACTGATCTTGTAGCATAGTTTTAAATCAGTAGAGATCATAGGTATATTCTCGACCACTTTCTTATAAGGTCTTAGGCATTTATTTCGTTAAATCCGAAGGAACTTGTTTCTGTAAGACCCGTTCCTGGTCTCTCGACCCAACTGGATACGAATGCTTACTTATTAATTTCTTTGCTTCTCTGATTCATTTTAAGTCTTTTATTTACTAAGTCATATTCGAATATGAGGTTCATAAACAAAGGAACAGATTGCACAGTGGAATAATAATGTGTTAACTTTGTATTACTTAGAAACATGAGATCCAATACACAACTTCTTAACAGTTTCATAGACAATCACTAGTTCATCCCTAGCATCATCTAACCACACGTTACACAGCCTCTCACTGACCGAGACTTCACGGCTCCTTGGCTTGACCAGAACCATCCTTACTTCCTGAAACAATAACCAGATAAGCATTAATCATAACGGAGAATAGAACGGATCGATTCTACAATGCTTGGCTTGGTTCCTAGAACATAGATAAACCTCAGTCAATATAATCATAAAAAGGATGAACCTATCTACCGCATCCTAAGTCATTCAACCAACCACCCCTTGACTTAGAATCAGATAGATAGTCCACACTAGATGAACATAACACACGAACAGATCCGGATCGTCCCCAAAGACCAATCTGTCTAACCGGATAGAATCTAGGTGCGACCGGCCAATGAAGTCCGGCTCAATGGCCCAACGGACTTCCTTACCTTATCCGGCCTTGGCCTGGATCCAATCGGCCGAGTATGCCTCTGGTCCAATCCGGAAGGCTTTAGCAACCGGTCAGACCTTGCGACTCTACCTTGGCTTAGACAAACCGTGACCTTGTCCTACTTAAACAAGCCATAGGCTGATCCATAAGGATCAGTCATAACCTATCCCGAAAGACACCGTTTGGAACATGCACCCTCTGGCCATTCGTACAGCTTGGTCCTCGTACCTTTTGATGCTCGTAACCTTTGGTATCTCGTACCGTTTGATTACATGCACCCTTTGGCAGCTCACAACCTTTGGTAACTCATGACTCTTGACAAGTCGTGCCCTTTGGGTCATTCCCAACCATTCGTCCTAACCGCCCAGTCTTGGTGCGATCGAACCGACCGTCTAACCGACCCGTGTCTAGGCTAGCGGTTTGGTTATGTTCAGCCAAAGCTTAGGGACGTGTCCCTTGGACTCAACCAACAAAACCTTTCGCGTTTAACCAGAAAGAAGAGAAGAGAAACGAATTGAAACAGATAAGGAGAGCCGGATGGGACTTAGGAACCGAGCAGAGCCACGGTGCAATCGCATGGATCGTCCGTTCGGTCTGATGGAGCCATGGCCCATCACATACCTTGTGAACCACGTCTGGGTTCTCCATGCTCTTCTCCTTGTCTTGATCTCCCATTCTTGACCGGAGGTTGCTTCACAATCGATCAGAGTCGCCGGAAACCTAACCACCCCAAACTTGGCCTTTCTCTTGTCCGGAACTCTCTCTCTCTCTCTTTCTCTCTCTACATTTTTCTCTGAGTATTTTAATCTGGAATAGGATAATGAAACCAACAAGAGAGACCCCATATTTATAGAAAACAAGGGGGTAAGTCTTGCCCCACGAACAGGCACGACTTGCTAGCGAATGGGAACCATCGGCCAAGGGTTGTGCCCTCTCGGCCACTTGCATCCCATTGCCCTTTCTGATTGGGTTTGGGGTCGGTCATAAGCCCAAACCATTTCCCAAGCCTCCTGGACTTAGCCCACGGCCTTGTTCAAGGACCCAACAGCCCATGGCCTCATGGCCGGATCTCATAGCCCGCCACTGACCCGGACCCGGACCATCGGCCTAAAACCCGAACAGGCCGTCTAGCTGAGATGAGCTGACTCTCAGCTGCCTCAGCTGAGTGAGCTATTAGTCCAGCTAGTGGAGCTGACTTAGTAGGGAATGAGCTGGAGTGAACTAAACCTAGCTTTGTTGAGCTGGTCGAGCTACTCGTCTACTTCGTCCAGTTACCGTCTTACTCGTCCTAGCTGTCTCTTAGCTTATATAAGGTTAAGTCTAAGATTCCTTATGTCCTTAACCTGCTTTCTTGACCATGGAACGCTTGCCTTTTTTTCCTAAGACTGGCTGGTACGTTTCCCCGAACCATGGCCGTCCCAACAATCCTATCCAGGATTGGGGGCGTGACAAGTCTCCCCCCCCCCCTTGGGATGGATTCATCCTCCAATCCGAATCAAATGTTTCCTCAGAAGCAAACTGATCCAACCAGTCTGGGTACTCTGCTTTCATTCTAGCTTCGGTTTCCCAAGTGATTATATCCTGACCATTATAGTCCCAGACGACTTTGACCATCTGGACCGTCTTCTTCCTTGTTGCTTTTTCCATCGTATCTATGATTCGAACTGGCCTCGTTTCCAAGGTTAAGTTCTTACCAAGATCGTCTGGAATGGCAGGAAGAGTGATGTCTTGGTCCGTCAGACATTTCCGGAGCTGGGAGACGTGGAACATATTATGAAATGGGTCCATCTTGTCCGGCAAGTCCAGCTTGTAGGCCACCATGCCAACTCTTTCAATAACCTTGAACGGCCCCAAGTATCTCGGATCTAATTTCCGTCTCCCGGAAACTCGGACTCGTCCTTTGAAGGTAATCATTTTGAGATTCACCAAGTCACCTACTTGAAACTCGAGATCTTTCCTTCGTTGATCTGCATAGTTCTTTTGGCGGTCTTGTGCCTGTCTGATCTTATCCCTCGAAGAACTTGATCTTTTCGGTTGTCTCTTCGACAATCTCCAGACCAATCATGCTGTGTTCCCCAACTTGGGACCAGCACATGGGTGTCCTGCATGGACGCCCATACAGAGCTTTGTATGAAGACATGCCAATACTACTATGGAAACTATTGTTGTAAGCAAATTCCACCAGAGATAGATGTTTCTCCCTGGAATCACCCCAGTCTAAAACACATGCTCGCAACATATCTTCCAACGTCTGGATCGTACGTTCCGACTGTCCGTCAGTCTGTGGGTGATAGGCGGTACTCATGTTCACTCTTGTTCCTAAAGCTTTTTGGAAAGCTTTCCAGAAATAAGATGTAAACCTTGAATCCCTATCTGACACTATACTTTCCGGCACACCATGTAGTCGGACGATCTCGTCGATGTATATACATAAAATCTGATCGACCCCATCCGACTTCTTAATAGCCAGAAAGTGAGCTGATTTGGTTAGGCGATCGACCACAACCCAAACCGCATCTTTCTTACTCTTTGTGGTAGGGAACCCGGTCACAAAGTCCATTGTGATGTGATCCCATTTCCATTCCAGAATAGGCAAGCTTTGCAATAACCCACTAGGCACCTGATGTTCTGCTTTGATGAGTTGGCAAGTGGAACACTTTGCCACCCACTCCGCAACATCTGCCTTCATACGGATCCAATGATAGAACTTCTTAAGGTTCTGGTACATCTTGGTAGCACCAGGATGAACCGAGAATCTGGACTTATGAGCTTCCCTCATAATCTCTTCCTTTAGGCTTCTATCATTAGGAACACTGATCTGACCGTTTACTAGGATGGTACCGTCCTTTGCAGTCTGGTACTCCGTCCTATCATTCTGAGCAACCTTGTTAAGGTTCTCGTCTTGACCTTGAGCCAACCGAATTCGGGTAAGAAGGTCGGCCTGATTGACTGCCTCTAATCCGAGTGGTTCAGACTCTTTGGTCGATGCGTTCAACCGTAGGGCACGGACCGTACCGTCCAGGTCGTCCACTTCTCGTTCGGCTGATACGTCGGCCCTTCTCCGGCTCAAGGCGTCTGCGACCAGATTAGCCATTCCCGATGGTAGGTGATATCCAGATCGTAATCAGCTACAAACTCCATCCACCTTCTCTGCCTTAAGTTTAACTCAGACTGGGTGAATATATACTTAAGACTCTTATGGTCCGTAAGTATCTAAACCTTGGCACCATACAAGTATGATCGCCAAATCTTTAAGGCGAACACTACCGCAGCCAGTTCGAGGTCATGGGTGGGGTAGTTTCCCTCATGTTTTCTCAACTGCCTTGACGCATAGGCGATGACCTTCCCATGCTGGGTTAATACGCAACCTAGTCCTGTTATGGATGCATCCGTATAAACCACATATGGTTGGTCGGCCTCCCAAAGAACCAGAATGGGTGCGCTAGTCAGCATGTCCTTAAGTGCGGAAAAGCATTTCCCACACTCCTCAGACCATGTGAACTTAACGTCCTTCCTGGTCAACCGTGTCATAGGCTGAGCCAAACTTGCGAATCCTTTCACAAACTTTCTATAATAACCTGCCAGACCTAGGAAGCTTCTGACTTCCGTGGCATTGCGTGGTCGGGGCCAATCCTTGATTGCCCTGATCTTCTATGGATCCACCGAGACGCCCTGGCCGGACACAATATGGTCGAGAAACCCAATGCTCTTCTGCCAGAAACTGCATTTACTGAGTTTAGCATAGAGCTTGTGTTACCGTAATCGTTCCAGCACTGCTCTCAAGTGTTTCCGATGAGATTCATCATCCTTGGAGTAAATTAGGATATCATCAATGAAGATGATCACTGATTCATCCAGGAAGTCTCAGAACACGCTGTTCATCATTTTCATGAATGAAGCAGGCGCATTGGTCAGACCGAATGGCATAACCACAAACTCGTAGTGGCCATACCTAGTCCTAAATGCTGTCTTTCTAATATCATTTGGCTCTATAGGGATCTGATGATACCCCGAGGCCAAATCAATCTTAGAAAACCACTAGGCTCCTTTGAGTTGATTCAACAACTCGTCTATTCTGGGCAACGGTTACTTGTTTTTCACAGTAACCCTGTTCAACCCTTGATAGTCAATACACAGACGCATGCTACCATCCTTCTTTTTCACAAAGAGGACTGGTGCACCCCAAGGGGAGCTACTTGGTCGTATGAACCCCTTGTCTAGCAATTCTTCTAATTGCTTATTTAGCTCGGCCATCTTGGCCGGAGCCATTCGATACGGACTCTTGGACAGCAGAGCTGTCCCTGGTTTTATTTCAATCGTAAATGGATCCGACCTATCAGGGGGGACACCCTGTAGCGAACGGAACACATCTAGGAACTCAGACACCAACGGGTCCTCAGATAGATCTTTTTGATCATCAGACTTGCCGCGCTCCATAGTGGTAATTGTGGTCAAATATGCTTCACAACCCCGTCTAAGCATCAGTTCTGCTCGGATTGCTGACACAACTACTCTATCCAGAGCCGGACTCATATTCAGACTTTTGTACTGGATCGGGTGAGATCCAGTCTCCAACCGTACACGTCCTCTGTGGCAGTCGAGAGTGGCCCGATACTTTCCCAACCAATCCATGCCTAGGATCACATCATGATTCTGTAGGCGCAACAAAATCAGATCTATATGCAGATTTTTCTCATGGATCATTACCGGGATATTAGTCATGAGCCCTAGTGAGTGCATTATTTGACCATCGGCCGCCCTCACTAGTCTTGAATTATCCCCAGAACAGAGGCAGAACAGACCATTTCCGACCAGTTCCGGGCTCACAAAACTATGTGTAGCCCCTGTGTCGAAAAGCACGTGGGTTTCAACACCACCAATCATGAGGGTCCCTATAAGAGACCCACATCAGAATCCCCTAGCCACTCTAGGTTCCAGACCAAGCATTCTATTGAATGTAAACAGGTAAATTCAGAAATTGCCAGAGATCGAATCAAACGATACAGAAGCATTGTCGTCTCGGGACAGCTCATACACCCTTGGTGTTGTGGTCGGCCTACTCTGGGTCGACTTTCCCGTGTCTCCACGACCCTTCCCTTGTCCTCCTTGCCGCTTGGGACATTCACTTTGGAAGTGTCCACTTTGGCCGCAATGGAAACAAGTCCGAGAGCCGCTGCCACTGGGTTGGCCCTGAGTCCGGCTTGGTCGAGTGCAATCCCGGATCGAATGATCCAAGCTGCCACATCTTACACAACCTCCCATGGGTTTCCAGCACTCACCTGGATGGTTCTTACCACACTTGGGAGATACAGGTCGTCCATTAGAGGCCTTGCCTCCCGTCGGGACAGACTGAAACTTCGTCTTAAGCTTGGCTTCTTTGGCCAAGTTAGACTCCAAAAGAGCTACTCGTTCAACTAGCTCTCCAATGGTACTGAAGGTGCGGATACAGCAGTGGGTTCTCAGCTCCGGCCTTATGCCTCGAATGAACCGACGAACCTGGACTGTCTCGTCCTCAAGTTCCCTCCCAATGAACCGTCGGAGTCGGTTGAACTCCTCTTTGTACTCTTGTACGGTGCTGCGGCCTTGGGTAAGGTCTAGGAATCTACCTTCCAAACGGTCCCAAGCCTCTGCAGGAAAGTATTTGCGGTTGAATTCATCTTCAAAATCCGCAAAACTCTGGAGACTTTCATTGGTGCGCTTGTCCATAGCCAGCCACCAATTATGCACATCCCCTTCCAGGAAGTGAACCGCAATGTCTCTCTTGTAATCCTCGGGACAGTGAGTAGAGCTGAAGTTTCGGACTAGCCTACTCCTCCACTCGTCTGCCACAATGGGATCGGTGCTACCTGAGAAATGCTTTGTCCCTAGACGGGAGATGTGCTGAAGTAAACTCAGATAGTCTACCTTTTCTCGGTCCTTTCTGGTGGATCAATCTCGATCACCTTGACCGTTTCCACCACTGGACCATTGGTGTTGGGGGTGGTCGTAACCACAGGCGTAGCTTGGCCAACCGAGGAGTTCACTAATGGCGTGAACAGTTGGGCCATAGCCGCCATCTGAGTCCCCATTACCTTCATGGCCTCTACCAAATCCTCCCTGGACAGTGTTGCGGTTATATTGGCCGTACCATCGGCCACTTTCTCACGCTGGTCACCATCACGAGTAGCGTTCGAGGATTCCACTTCCTCATCACTCTCCTGATGTTCCTGACCATCCCGTTGTGTCCCCGTAAGGTTAGCCTGGTCAGTCGGTAACACATCTCCAGTGTTAGTTGCGGCCAGATCGGTTTGCAATCCAGACAAATTAGCTCCGTCTGTGGCCACTTGACTATACTGACCGGCCGTTCTCTTACTTCTTCGGGACTTTCCAGTTTTTCTTTTTCCAGCCTAAGGATTCAGACAATGTTAGTACAAAACATACTAAACATAAACAGAACAAAACAATCCTTAGACTAAGCAATCAAACCTCACCGTGAGACCTAATCAGCTGGCTGTGTGTGTGTGGACTACATAACCAAACTATCCTAGAATCAACCTGGCTCTGATACCAACTTGTAAGACCCGTTCCTGGTCTCTCGACCCAACTGGATACGAATGCTTACTTATTAATTTCTTTGCTTGTCTGATTCATTTTAGGTCTTTTATTTACTAAGTCATATTCAAATATGAGGTTCATAAACAAAGGAACAGATTGCACAGCGGAATAATAATGTGTTAACTTTGTATTACTTAGAAACATGAGATCCAATACACAACTTCTTAACAGTTTCATAGACAATCACTAGTTCATCCCTAGCATCATCTAACCACACGTTACACAGCCTCTCACTGACCGAGCCTTCACGGTTCCTTGGCTTGACCAGAACCATCCTTAGTTCCTGAAACCATAACCAGATAAGCATTAATCATAACCGAGAATATAACGGATCTCTACAATGCTGGGCTTGGTTCCTAGAACATAGATAAACCTCAGTCAATATAATCATATAAAGTATGAACCTATCTACAGTATCCTAAGTCATTCAACAAACCACCCCTTGACTTAGAATCAGATAGATAGTCCAGAATACATAAACAGAACACACGAACAGATCCGGATCGTCCCCAAAGACCAATCCGTCTAACCGGATAGAATCTAGGTGCGACCGGCCAATGAAGTCCGGCTCAATGGCCCAACGGACTTCCTTACCTTATTCGGCCTTGGCCTGGATCGAATCGGCCGAGTAAGCCTTAGGTCCAATCCGGAAGGCTTTAGCAACCGGTCAGACCTTGCGACTCTACCTTGGCTTAGACAAACCGTGACCTTGTCTTACTTAAACAAGCCATAGGCTGATCCATAAGGATCGGTAATAACCTGTCACGAAAGACACCGTTTGGAACATGCACCTCTGGCATTCGTACCGCTTGGTCCTCGTAACTTTTGATGTTCATAACCTTTTGTATCTCGTACCTTTTGATTACTTGCACCCTTTGGCAGATCACAACCTTTGGTAACTCATGACTCTGGACAACTCGTGCCCTTTGGGTCATTCCCAACCGTTCGTCCTAACCGCCCAGTCTTGGTGTGATCGAACCGACCGTCTAACTGACCCGTGTCTAGGCTAGCAGTTTGGTTATGTTCGGCCAAAGCCTAGGGATGTGTCCCTTGGACTCAACCAACACAACCTTTCGTGTTTAACCAGAACGAGAGAGAAAGACAAATTGAAACAGATAAGGAGAGTCGGATGGGACTTAGGAACCGAGCAGTGATGTGGTGCGATCGCATGGATCGTCTGTTCGGTCTGATGGAGCCACGGCCCATCACATACCTTGTGAACCACGTCTGGGTTCTCCATGCTCTTCTCCTTTTCTTCATCTCCCATTCTTAACTGGAGGTTGCTTCACAAACGATCAGAGTCGCCGGAAACCTAACCACCCTAAACTCGGCCTTTCTCTTGGTCGGAACTCTCTCTCTCTCTCTCTCTCTCTCTCTACATTTTTCTCTGAGTATTTTACTCTGGGATTGGATAATGAAACCAACAGGAGATACCCCATATTTATAGAAAAAGAGGGGGTAAGTCTTGCCCCACGAACAGGCACGATTTGCTAGCGAATGGGCACCATCGGCCAAGGGTTGTGCCCTCTCGGCCACTTGCATCCCATCGCTCTTTCTGATTGGGTTTGGGTCAGTCATAAGCCAACCCACTTCCCAATCCTCCTGGACTTAGCCCACGTCCTTGTCCAAGGACCCAACAGCCCATGGCCTCATGGCCGGACCTCAAAGCCCGCCACTGACGTGGACCCGGATCATCGGCCTAAAATCCGAGCAGTCCATCTAGCTGAGATGAGCAGACTCTCAGCTACCTCAGCTGAGTGAACTAGTAGTCCAGCTAGTGGAGCTGACTTAGTAGGGACTGAGCTGGACTGAACTAAACCTAGCTTCGTTGAGCTGGTCGAGGTACTCGTCTACTTCGTCCAGTTACTGTCTTACTCGTCCTAACTGTATCTTAGCTTATATAAGGTTAAGTCTAAGTTTTCTTATGTCCTTAACCTTCTTTCTTGACCATGGAACGCTTGCCTTGTTTTCCTAAGACTGGCTGGTACGTTTCCTCGAACCATGGCCGTCCCAACAATCCTATCCAGGATTGGGGGCACGACAGTTTCCTTCTTGCCAATTGTTTCTATTTGGAAACCATTTATAACTCAATGGGTCACATATCATTGGGTTTGTAATGTCTTTTTAAGGCAATGCCTTGGCCATAGTTTCTTACTAGGCTACTATACCCGTACTATAATGCCCTTCAGGCAATTCTTTGTATCAATAAAATCTTTCACATTATCAAACAAACTCAGGCAAGATATAATAGCAATGAAATCAAAGCAATTCATAAAACAATAACACAAGATGTCGATTTTAGTCTTTGAGACAATCAGAAGTCTCAAAATCCAAGAGGTCATCCCTTTCAAGGTCGGAATCATCGTCAGCATCATACCCGGTATCATGAACCATATGGGCTTCCAGGTTCTTGTTCTTAAGGCTCTCTTGATAGAGCTCACATAGATGTTTAGGGGTTCTACAATTCTTTTCCCAATGGTTTTCTATCCCGCATCTGTGACAAGCTGATTTGGTCGAGGAACACAGTTTGGATATGCCACCTCGACCACGACCATAATTTCCTCGGCCACGGCTGGAACCACGACCATGGTTATTGTGGTTTCCTTGCCGGCCATAGCTGTCACAGCCATGTCCCTTGAACCTACTACGGCCTTTGCCGTGTGACTTCTTATGGACTGGTTGCATTCTTTGGGATCTTTCTTTTCAGCCTCATTGGCTTCTGGTAATGCTGATGTTCCGATGGGTCTCCTCTCACTGTTTTCATCAAGAGTTCATTATTAGCCTCGGCCAGGAGCAGGCACGAGATCAGATCAGTGTATGAGGCGAAGCCTCTCTCTCTATATTGCTGTTGCAGCAACACGTTCGTCGAATGGAACGTGGAGAATGTTTTATCAAGCAAGTCTTTCTCGGTTACTTCCTCACCACATAATCTCATCATTGAGACTATCTTTAAACAATATTGAATTATATTCATCTACAGACTTATAGTCCATGAATCTAAGATTCTTCCATTCATGTCTAGCCGTTGGTAATAGCACCGTTTTCTGGTGATCATATCTACGCTGTAAAGCGGTCCAAAGGTCTAATGGAATCTCCATGGTGAGGTACTGATCTTTTTAGACCCTCAATGAGATGGTGGCGTATAATACTTATAGCCCTGTACCGATGATAGTATCACCTAGTTCCATTGACCTCAGGTTAATCTTTGTGTCAAGTGCCCATTTCAAATAGTTGTCTCCGGAGAGATTAAGGGCAGCATAGTCTAGGTTTGAGATTTTCGACATCTTAATCACATTGTCATTCGAATTTAGGGTTTCACAATGTGATCATGTGGCTGCAAGATAATCACCAAGCTCGGCCCACCAGTCTTATGCAATCATGAAACAAACAATCTGATCGACCATGGTGCGAACAATCATCAGGCCACACGGCCATGTAGTTCTATTAATATAATCAATTTAAAGTTTGTATAATTTATATGCTGGTCGATCTTTAAAACAATACGAATGCAAATCATATTCAGATTTATATGTTTATGCAAATAACCTTAATCAATCTGTTTCTACTTTATAAAATCTAGGGTTTTGATTTAAACTCTAGCAATATGAGATTAAGGTTTCAAGTCCTTAGGATTTAAATTATATATTAGATTATTCAATCAATCTAACAATCCTAAACCTCAGATCAAACAATCATTCAAGCAAGAACAATAAAAATCGGATTCAAGCTTATAGGTTTAGGGTTTTTGATTCCAAAAATTAGGGTTTCTTAAATCTGTATCAAGACAATCAAAACAAGCACATATTCTAGTGGAATCAATTCTTGTTAGTAGTTTTGAGATTGTCGATTTTAATTCCTATCAATTTTAGGGTTTCATCAAGAAAAGGGTTTCCATAATAATGGATTAGGGTTTGTTCTTCTATGTTCTCAGATCACGGTATATCTTTGTTTTGTAGGTTGAACCGGACCACCAAAGCGCAAGAGAACAGATGAAACCTCGAGCTGAGACGGACGGACGCAAGCTGTCTCTACCGGGTCGCGAGCTTAGGACGGACGCGGGCTGGCTCCTTATCAGGTAGCGAGTTTGAGAACGTCGGACGCGATCTGAGCTGAAGCGGGAAGCGTCTTCTTTCTATCGGGTTCTCAGACGTCTGTTTGGAACGCGAGTTTGCTGTGTGCTTACATTGTTGCACCAACTCCTCTCAGCTCATGAAACAAAACAAGGAGTATTAGATTACATGAACACCATAATCTAAACAATATATCATCAAACAACTAAGGTACGATAAACTTATCTCACAGGATTTGAATTCGGCTAGAAATCTTGTTGGTTCGGATTAGGGTTTGATACAGCAAAACTCAATGATTCAATATAGATTTCATATAACTCGATCCAAAGTAAGAATTACAAAGAATCGATCTCACCACGCCAAGAGCTTACAAGTTCACTCAAACTCTCAAAGAAAAGACTCAAGAAAAGTTCACTCAAAATATCTGATATCTCCAGATGATTCCTCCTCGCCTCTCTTTATTCTTCTTCTTCCTCGTTTCTGTAACAAACTCCAACCGAATCTTCAACACTCCATCCTCCCCTCTACACGTGTCCTCTTCTA